>NC_140183.1:25995008-26002508 GCF_963971535.1 Notolepis coatsorum | reverse complement strand
CATGGCACGGTGTGGTAATTGCATTTGAGTAATATAGAATAATTTGCGACAATAGAGGCCTTTCACAGAATGTTTAGAATGTCCACTTGTCCTCCATGTTGGGAAAAAAAACAATGGTTGCTATGTGTTGATATGTATGAGAAGATTAAAATATGTATTTGTTAAAAATTGGTTTGACCTACTCTACAATGACACAGAAATTCTGCCTTTTCTTTCGGGCAGCCGTGTTGACAGAGGGAGAACTACACAAGCATTCTGGTGCAAGGCCTCTATTGCAAATCTTCACACTTTGAAAAAGTGACTGTCCGGTGTGTGTGGTTTATCAATGTATATTGTATATATGACAGCTGGATGTCTTTCACACACTGAACAGAAACCAAAAGCAGAAAACTTGTACTGAGAGTCTCAAGCTAATCTCATGGCTCAAGATAAACACCCTGTCACGTCTGATGGACTGGTTCCCCTAATAGCCTCAAGGGTTCCGGGCCCCTGGTTTCCCACTCTAGCTAGCAGCTCTACCATATGAAAAACTGTCTTTTCCGCCCCATAGGGCATACAAAAAAAAAATTCAATCTAAAAAAAATAACGTTTCTGAACAAGATCCATCAGGTCCTCTCGTCTTCTCTGCTGTGTGTTTCTCGGGAAGTCTACAGAACGCTGACAACGAGAGAGAAAGGAGAAGGAAAGAGAGAGGGGGGATGTAAAAGCCAGCGCTCCAAAAACACTTTTTGAAGATCAGAAAGCGACAACCATGCAAAGGGACTCCAAGCCCAGTCAAAAAATACATACGCCGCTTGTCTTCCTCTGTGTGTGTGTACTCTCTCTCTCTCTCTCTCTCTCTCTCTCTCTCTCTCTCTCTCTCTCTCTCGTCTCTCTCTCTCTCTCTCTCTCCTCTCTCTCTTTCTGTGCATGCTTGTCATATTTCTTTTAGGGTGGAGGGATTTGTTTGGTCTGAAGACTTGGCGTGTATATGCTGTTGTTTGCAGCCTCATCATCTCAAGGAAGAGACACAACAGTGAAATGAGAGGAACTTATCTCAAGGAAGAGACACAACAGTGAAATGAGAGGGAACTTCACTTCTGAGGGCGGCGAGCAGCGGAGGGAGAAACAGAAGAGGGGGACGAGAGAAAAACAAGGGGGGGGGGGTGAGAAGGCACCACTGTCTCTCTCCCTGCCTTTTCACACCCTCTGAAAGTGTGTCAACAGAAAGTCAGGGAAAGGGGAGATGGAGAAGAAGAGGGAGAGGCAGAGAAGGAGAGAGAGAGGGGCAGAGAAGGAGAAAGAGAGGGGCAGAGAAGGAGGGAGAAGGAGAGAGAGAGGGCAGAGAAGGGAGAGAGGGAGAGGGGTAAGAGAGAGAGGGGTGGGAGAGGGGTAAGAGAGAGAGGGGTAAGAGAGAGAGAGCAAGAGACAGAGTATAATGCTGGAGGGTAATAAACTAGTATATGCAGGAGATGGTGTAATCTAGTATATGAGAGATGGTGTAATCTAGTATAATGATGGATGGTATAAATCCTAGTATAATGCTGGATGAGGTGTAATCTAGTAATGCTGGATGATGGTGTATCTAGTATAATGCTGGATGGTATAATCTAGTATAATGCTGGATGGTATAATCTAGTATAATGCTGGATGGTATAATCTAGTATAATGCTGGATGGTGTAATCTAGTATAATGCTGGATGGTATATCTAGTATAATGCTGGATGGTATAAATCTAGTATAATGCTGGATGGTGTAATCTAGTATAATGCTGGATGGTATAATCTAGTATAATGCTGGATGGTGTAATCTAGTATAATGCTGGATGGTATAATCTAGTATAATGCTGGATGGTGTAATCTAGTATAATGCTGGATGGTATAATCTAGTATAATGCTGGATGGTATAATCTAGTATAATGCTAGATGGTATAATCTAGTATAATGCTGGATGGTATAATCTAGTATAATGCTGGATGGTGTAATCTAGTATAATGCTGGATGGTATAATCTAGTATAATGCTGGATGGTGTAATCTAGTATAATGCTGGATGGTATAATCTAGTATAATGCTGGATGGTATAATCTAGTATAATGCTGGATGATGTTATAATCTAGTATAATGCTGGATGGTATAATCTAGTATAATGCTGGATGGTATAATCTAGTATAATGCTAGATGGTATAATCTAGTATAATGATGGATGGTATAATCTAGTATAATGCTGGATGGTATAATCTAGTATAATGCTGGATGGTATAATCTAGTATAATGCTGGATGGTATAATCTAGTATAATGCTAGATGGTATAATCTAGTATAATGATGGATGGTATAATCTAGTATAATGCTGGATGGTATAATCTAGTATAATGCTGGATGGTAATCTAGTATAATGCTGGATGGTAAATCTAGTATAATGCTGGATGGTATAAATCTAGTATAATGCTGGATGGTATAATCTAGTATAATGCTAGATGGTATAATCTAGTATAATGCTGGATGGTATAATCTAGTATAATGCTGGATGGTATAATCTAGTATAATGCTGGATGGTATAATCTAGTATAATGCTGGATGGTATAATCTAGTATATGCTGGATGGTATAATCTAGTATAATGCTGGATGGTATAATCTAGTATAATGCTGGATGGTATAATCTAGTATAATGCTGGATGGTATAATCTAGTATAATGATGGATGGTATAATCTAGTATAATGCTGGATGGTATAATCTAGTATAATGATGGATGTATAATCTAGTATAATGCTGGATGGTAGGGCAGTAATGAATGTACATTAGCTTAGGTGGAGCTTTGAACATTCCTAGTGGTAGTGGTAGTGACAGTGTCAAGCAGGGGGGGGGGGGGGGGGACGGTACATATTTATTTTGGTCTATTATTTTACAATAGTGACCTTCCGGAGGTTTTGGGGAGGCATACATGAAATGAAATCTAGTCATTATCATGATAAAGATCAAGCAATTCAAATGTTAGTTAATGGTCAGTCAGCCAGATGAACAGGCTGGATGAACAGGCACTTTAATGGATGCAAAAGGGGAAAAAAAGAAGTGCCCCGTGGATAGGAGTCAAACTTATCCATATGTAAATCTACGCTTATCTAAGGAGCGTGTTCCCTCGGCTGCACGCGCGGTCTGCCCCCGGGCTTTAGCCGAGGTCATATCTTTTAGCGCCACACTCCTTCGCTTCCTCAACATACATTCCTGCCTCACAGCCGTAGCCGCGTGGCATGATCCCTGGTCCGAGTGGCTGAGCGCACGCTAAGTACTTGCTAAACACATGCATGCGTACATAAATGCATACCAATGGCTGACTTTGGGGGCTGACCGAGTGGGCTTTTTGCCATTTGCCTCGCCTCGGGAAGAGAGAAAACGGCGGAGCAGCAGTGGGAGCGAGAGATTCAAATGAGTCTCATCTAAATACAGCGGCAGAACCCCCACCATGTGCCTTACACTGTCATTGTCAATGGCATTGGCTCTCAAAGACCCGTTTGGAGAACGCTGTGGGGAACAGAGGAGACCACTGTGGGGAACAGAGGAGAACGCTGTGGGGAACAGAGGAGAACGCTGTGGGGAACAGAGGAGACCACTGTGGGGAACAGAGAACACTGTGGGGAACAGAGAACGCTGTGGGGAACAGAGGAGAACGCTGTGGGGAACAGAGGAGAACGCTCTGGGGAACAGAGGAGAACGCTATGAGGAACAGAGGAGAACACTGTGGGGAACAGAGGAGAACACTGTGGGGAACAGAGAACGCTGTGGGGAACAGAGGAGAACGCTGTGGGGAACAGAGGAGAACGCTGTGGGGAACAGAGGAGAACGCTCTGCGGAACAGAGGAGAACGCTATGAGGAACAGAGGAGAACACTGTGGGGAACAGAGGAGAACACTGTGGGGAACAGAGAACGCTGTGGGGAACAGAGGAGAACGCTGTGGGGAACAGAGGAGAACGCTGTGGGGAACAGTGGAGAACGCTGTGGGGAACAGAGGAGAACGCTGTGGGGAACAGAGGAGAACGCTCTGGGGAACAGAGGAGAACACTGTGGGGAACAGAGGAGAACAATTCATGACTTCTCTTGCCGGCAACTTTTAACATCCCGTGAGCCAGTGGACATCACATCACACGTCGTGTTTCTTGAGAAAGTCAAAGTCACACAGACATGTCATTGCTGAACAAAACAAATTGTCGCAACTTGTTGTTCCTCAAACAGCTGGTTGCTGGAACATTACTTATCCCTGGTTACTTCTCTGTAACATTACTTATCCCTGGTTACTTCTCTGTAACATTACTTAGCCCTGGTTACTTCTCTGTAACATTACTTATCCCTGGTTACTTCTCTGTAACATTACTTAGCCCTGGTTACTTCTCTGTAACATTACTTATCCCTGGTTACTTCTCTGTAACATTACTTATCCCTGGTTACTTCTCTGTAACATTACTTATCCCAGGTTACTTCTCTGTAACATTACTTATCCCTGGTTACTTCTCTGTAACATTACTTATCTCTGGTTACTTCTCTGTAACATTACTTATCCCTGGTTACTTCTCTGTAACATTACTTATCCCTGGTTACTTCTCTGTAACATTACTTATCCCTGGTTACTTCTCTGTAACATTACTTATCCCTGGTTACTTCTCTGTAACATTACTTATCCCAGGTTACTTCTCTGTAACATTACTTATCCCTGGTTACTTCTCTGTAACATTACTTATCTCTGGTTACTTCTCTGTAACATTACTTATCCCTGGTTACTTCTCTGTAACATTACTTATCTCTGGTTACTTCTGTGTAACATTACTTATCCCTGGTTACTTCTCTGTAACATTACTTATCTCTGGTTACTTCTGTGTAACATTACTTATCCCTGGTTACTTCTGTGTAACATTACTTATCCCTGTTACTTCTCTGTAACATTACTTAGCCCTGGTTACTTCTCTGTAACATTACTTATCCCTGGTTACTTCTCTGTAACATTACTTATCCCTGGTTACTTCTCCGCTGTAACATCGTCCTTCCCAGCCCTTCCCAGACAGTCGCATTTCTCTCCTCTCCCCAGGCTCCTCAAGGCCGTTCCTACCGCCGCCTCTACTGCTCCATGAAGCCCGAGGCTGCTATGCTCTGTGTTTCGTACCGGTTACCGGACTATACTCAAATGGATCTAATCAGTGGATTGCATACTTTCGTCAAGAAGCAGAATAAGGCTAACCCTCTCTGCCTGTTGGGACATCAAAATCGGGCTATCAACTTGAAGACGTGGTCATTTTTGGATTATCGAAGCTTTTGGACTGCAATAAGAAGATTTTGGATCTGTTTACCGCGCACAGGACCTACCAAAATGAACTGATTAAGACACTTGGACACTTGGACTAATGCATTCAGTCATTTGGACGGAGTTGTTAAAACTCACTCCACTCAAATCAATAGAGTTATATTTCACTCTACTCAAATCAAATTTAAAGTGACGTGGCTGGGAGAAATTGTTGCCAGTCAGTTCAGCCAAAAAAAATTCCTGGACCAAGGTCGAACCAGGGAGCTTCTGGAGTCGAAGGCCCTCTGGGAGATAAGAGTGGCAAGTGCCCCCCCCCCCACCCCCAATCCCTATACCCAATCCCCCCTCCAGCGTGTACGCCTGGCGCCTATGACGGCAGCCAACTAGTATGCGTGCTGGAGGGGGGGAGCCTAAGACTGTCTCATCACCAAAGTCCTATCCCCCTGTCCCTGCCCCTCGCGCTGGACAATCTTTCTTCCCTCCCTCCCTCCCGCCCGCCTGGCGCAACGACACCCCGGTGTTGCTGCAGCCGACTATCGCATATGGTGTCTCAGGCATTCTGTAGTCGACATGTGTCAACAAATGTACATGCCTGTTTGAATTTATGTTGTGCCATTGTTACTGTAAAAATGTAATGATTGTGATATGATGTTGTTAATGAGACGATGAGCTGTATGTGTGTGTCACTGGAATTTCCCCGTGAGGGATTAATAAAAGATATCCTTATCATGTCGATGGTCCAACTGAACCAGCGGTCCGGAGAGGGTGATGCAACATGTGACGTTAGGAGCAGGGGCCCGCCTTTCTTCTCTTCCTCCTACATCACTGTTCTGTCTCTCTTTCTCTCCCTTTCCAACCTATCTTCAGACCCTCTCCATTAGCTATGTTCAGCCTGGCCGGGGCTAGTCATGGTGTAGCATGGTGCAGTATGGTTGGGTTTGTGTCTCCATTGCATTTCTCTCTCTCTCTCTCTCTCTCTCTCTCTCTCTCTCTCTCTCTCTCTCTCTCTCTCTCTCTCTCTCTCTCTCTCTCTCTCTCTCTCTCTCTCTCTCTCTCTCTCTCTCTTTATATCCCTTGTACAGTATTGGCAGTCTTTCCTCTCTAACAGAAAAACAAGGCCCAGATTCGAAGCTTATGGAGCATCAGCGAGTGGATCAGGGCATCACAGCGCGTTGAAGCCCGGGCTGAACGCCCATCGTTGTTTTTTTTTTCTTCGCCATGAAACTCCCTAATCCGGCCTTGAAAAAAAGAAAAGAAAGAAAGAATAACAGATAGAACATTGAACGTCGTCATATAAATAGACTCCCTCTGAACGGCAGCTAAGTCCAACCACAGCCGCCGCTGGCTCATTTGAATATCAATACGGACCATGTCACCGTTGTTATGCAAAACGGGGCTAAAAAGAGAGGGGAAATTGCATTTTGTTTGTCGCTAAGCTCCTTTCAGTTTCTTTTCGTTATTGTTTTATTTGTTATGGCGTTTGTTTTGTTTTAGTTTTTTCCTCTCTATTTCTGTTGTAACACACGGCGTATCAGGAACACGTCTGACAGAACCAGGGAAGAGGAGGAGGAGGAAGAAGACGGAGGAGACACAATGAGAGTGCTATTTTCTGTCTTTTCTTCTGAGGAGTCAGCGGTGGATGACACATCCCCACGGGAGGCAGATTGTGGCAGAGGATACCTGACTTGTTTTCCAAAATAGCAGCCTGCCAGTGATTGCATTTACATACACATTAATATTCCGGATACCGGCTAATATCCCTGCTCGGGTCAAAGATGGGATATAAGCAATTTCAGGTCTCGATTATCAATATGTCTGAATATATGAGTAAACCAGAGCCTATACATGAGAAATATGTATTTTTACATGAGTAAACCAGAGCCTATACATGAGAAATATGTATTTACTTATACATGAGTAAACCAGAGCCTATACATGAGAAATGTGTCTTTATACATCTATCTATTGCTGCTTACTCTATTCAGTAAAACTACCTGGTTCACTGGTCCAATGCACTACTGCAGTGGTTCTCAACATGGGGTCTGGCGACCCCCTGGGGCCCTTGAGGAGGTTTCAGGGGGTCCCCAGAACATTTTTTTCAGTAGTTGAATAACTATTTGATTCACTAGGAGTTAGGTTTGGTTAATGTTAAGGTCATGGCTATGCTGTAGGAAACCAGGCAAAATCTAGTGCATTCATATTTCACTTTGTCACTTTGTTCATAGACTTGAA
>NC_140183.1:25965008-25992508 GCF_963971535.1 Notolepis coatsorum | reverse complement strand
GACACGCACTCCGGACAGACACGCACTCCAGACAGACACGCACTCCGGACAGACACGCACTCCAGACAGACACACACTCCAGACAGACACACACTCCAGACAGGCACACACTCCAGACAGACACGCACTCCGGACAGACACGCACTCCGGACAGACACGCACTCCAGACAGACACGCACTCCGGACAGACACGCACTCCAGACAGACACACACTCCAGACAGACACACACTCCAGACAGACACACACTCCAGACAGACACACACTCCAGACAGACACACACTCTGGACAGGCACACACTCCAGACAGACACGCACTCCGACCAGGCACACACTCCAGACAGACACACACTCCAGACAGGCACACACTCCAGACAGACACGCACTCCGGACAGACACGCACTCCAGACAGACACACACTCCAGACAGACACACACTCTGGACAGGCACACACTCCAGACAGACACGCACTCCGACCAGGCACACACTCCAGACAGACACACACTCCAGACAGGCACACACTCCAGACAGACACGCACTCCGACCAGGCACGCACTCCGACCAGGCACACACTCCAGACAGACACACACTCCAGACAGGCACACACTCCGACCAGGCACACACTCCAGACAGACACACACTCCAGACAGACACGCACTCCGACCAGGCACACACTCCAGACAGACACACACTCCAGACAGGCACACACTCCAGACAGACACGGACTCCGACCAGGCACACACTCCAGACAGACACACACTCCAGACAGACACACACTCCGACCAGGCACACACTCCAGACAGACACACACTCCGACCAGGCACACACTCCAGACAGACATGCACTCCGACCAGGCACGCACTCCGACCAGGCACACACTCCGACCAGGCACACACTCCGACCAGGCACACACTCCAGACAGACATGCACTCCGACCAGGCACGCACTCCGACCAGGCACGCACTCCGACCAGGCACACACTCCAGACAGACATGCACTCCGACCAGGCACGCACTCCGACCAGGCACGCACTCCGACCAGGCACACACTCCGACCAGGCACACACTCCAGACAGACACACACTCCAGACAGACACACACTCCAGACAGACACACACTCCAGACAGACATGCACTCCAGACAGACACGCACTCCGACCAGGCACACACTCCGACCAGGCACACACTCCAGACAGACACACACTCCAGACAGGCAAACACTCCAGACAGACACGCACTCCGACCAGGCACGCACTCTGACCAGGCACGCACTCCGACCAGGCACACACTCCAGACAGACACGCACTCTGACCAGGCACACACTCCAGACAGACACGCACTCCGACCAGGCACACACTCCAGACAGACACGCACTCCGACCAGGCACGCACTCTGACCAGGCACGCACTCCGGACAGGCACACACTCCGACCAGGCATAGACTCCAGACTACGGCTGGGCGATATGGCCTCTAAAGCAGTGTTTCCCAAACTTAGGGTTAATTGGCGACCCGTTTTTATTGGGTCACCAATTTAAAAAAAATATATATATATTTTTTTAGGCTGTTGATTCAGTTTGGCACCACATACTTATGTGAATCTGGGTTTTCTACTCTAGCATACCTGAAAAACAAATACAGAAACAGACTAAATGCTCAGCATGACCTCAGAATAGCACTTTCAAAAACCAAGCCCAGAATAGATCTGCTGGTTGAAAACTTCAACCAGCCACATACCTCTCATTAGATTTCATTGTGCCATAGATGAAATATTATACCCCTTCTAGCATGTACTAAGAGTAGTCTACTGACACACTAATACTTTTTATTTTATTTTATTAAAAATAAAACAAATCGACTTCCGGTATGAGAGCAGACGGGTAACACACGTGCGATAGAGCTCCTGGTCAAATGAGCGAAAAAACGGATAAAAAAAGACCCGAAAAGTAATTAAAAATGAAAATGCACACGAGAAGTAAGGAAGAGACAACGATTGTGAAGGAAATAGAAATGGAGAACATACGAGAAGGAGAGAATCTGAAGAAACAGAGTCCCCGAAGCGAAGCCGAGAAAAGACAGGCGGAAGAAGGGGGAGGTACCGCTGAGGCAGACACGGGAATGCCAGGATGGGCCGTGGTCATGCAGGCCGGGATACTGGAGAACATAACAGCGGCGATAAAACTGAACACGGACACGATAAGGAATGATATTGGGAAGCTACGGGAGGAATTGAGGAAGGAACAGGAGGACTTCAGAGGAGAAATGAATACAGAACTCAAAAGGGTGGAGGAGAAGATGGCGGAACAGGACAGAAACGTGACCGAGTTACAGACTAGGACGGCACACGCGGAGGAATGGAACACGGAGATACACGAGGTATTAACATGTGTGATTCAGAAACAAGAACAGATGGAGACAAAGATGTCAGACATGGAGGGGAGGTCACGGAGAAATAACATCAGAATATGGGGACTGAAAGAAGGAGTCGAAGGGGAATCGGTGACCCTATATGTGGAAAAGCTTATCAAAGAACAACTGAAGGAAACGGGACTGGAAAAAATGGAGATACAGAGGGCCCACGGGGCGTTGGCTCCGAGACCACAACCGGACAGACCTCCGAGGGCGGTGATTATTAACTTTCTGAGATTCGAGGTTAAGGAATTGGTACTCAGAACCGCGTGGACCAAGAAGATTGAAATCGAAGGGAAAAGACTATCATTTGATCACGATTACTCGACAGCGGTAGCGATAACACGCAGGACCTACGCGGGACTGAAGAAAACTCTGAAAGAAAACGGAATGAGATTCCAGTCACCCATGACCTCGCTAAGGATTCACTGGGAGGAAGGGGCGGCGACGTACGCGACGGCACGAGAAGCGGAGCGAGAGATGAGACGACGAGGGATGCGGATGACGGAGGACGGAGAAGGAAGGAGGCGGGAGGACCAGACACGGAG
Source organism: Notolepis coatsorum (assembly GCF_963971535.1). NCBI lineage: Eukaryota > Metazoa > Chordata > Actinopteri > Aulopiformes > Paralepididae > Notolepis > Notolepis coatsorum. The sequence continues at coordinate 25,989,559 of NC_140183.1, read as the reverse complement.
CTTGCAGCAGAGATTGGAGGGAGCCCGCAGATGGATCAGAGCGGGAGACCGAAACCGGAGAGAGGAGAGAGGAGAAGGCCGAGGTGGAACGTGACGGAGCGAGGACGGAGACGGATGAGGAGGCCAGAGACGGAGAGGAGGCGGGAGGAGGCGAACGGATGAGTACACGCACAAGAGATTGAAAAAACTATTCAAATAGAGACAAAGTATAGAAACTGAAATAACATATGCATAAGCACACATTCCCAGGTAGAGGCAGGATATAGAAATGAACGTAACGTATACATGGACACATAATACACAAGCTGATGGAGGAAATAAATGGAAATATAACTAGGTTTGATAGGCGAGACACAGAACATACTGAAACAGATACATAGATTGGGAGGGATTAAGGGGATAAATGGACATCACATAGAAAATAGTGGAGAGGAAAAGAAAGTAAAAAGGGGTACACGGGAGACACCGCACACGGATATGGGAGGAAGGAGGGACAATGAAACATATGAGTCACATTGAGAGGGACCAAGAAAAGAGGGTCTTTGATCAAAAGGAAGGACAGAGCGCTTTTGACCAGGAGCTCGAAAGCAAAAAAAAAACAGTAAGAAAGCTGGACAAATATGACGAGCGATTGGGGGCAAGGGTTTCAAACCCCCAAGCCGTCAGGAGGGGGCCCCTCGCTAGGAGGGCAATTACCCCTCACCCACCAGCAGGGGACAGGGGGGGACACAGGGACCCCCCGAACGCCTTGGGAGCACTTTATGTAAAGTTTATGTTTTTTATTTATGTTAATCATTATGTATTCGGTGAAGAGAGCGGATGCTCCAACCGGAGGGGGGAATGAGTGTGACATGGGGGGGACTGACAGACGAAAGAAGAAGAAAGATGACAAGGGTTAAAGGTATAAAAATGATGTCGTTAAACGTTAATGGAATGAATAATGCGATAAAAAGGGGCAAAGTGATGTTGAAATGTAAAAAAAGTGAGATGGAAGTGATTTTTCTGCAGGAGACACATTTGGTAGCACAGGGTCATGAGAAACTGAAGAGATTTGGATATGAAAATGCATACTATAGTTCCTTTGAACAAAACCCGAGGAGGGGAGTAATCACGTTAATCAAAAACACAGTCAAATTTGAATTGATCAAGGAAGTAAGAGACAAGGAGGGAATGTTTGTTCTGGTGAAGGGGAAAATGGAGGGCCAAATGGTTACGTTAGTAAATGTTTATGCACCCCCAGAGAGTGAGAGGGATTTATATGAGACCATTTTTGATATGATAGTGATGGAACTAGAAGGGATATTGATATGTACGGGAGATTTTAACGTAGTACTGAATCACGACCTAGACACCACGAGTACTAGAAAAGGACGGGCACCCATCAGTAGATATATGAATATTCAGATGACGGAAATGGGAATTACAGACGTTTGGAGGGGGATGCACGCCATGGACAGGGAATACACACATTACTCACACCCACACATGACATATGCGAGAATAGACTACTTTTTGATGACGACGGGGGACAGTTACAGGGCACGGGAGAGCAGTATAGGAGTGGCGGACATATCGGATCACAGTGCCATATATCTGACAGTAGATCTAGAAGGGAGACGGAGGAACACGATTTGGAGACTAAATGTAGGAATATTAAATAACAAGGGGGTGGTGAGTCAGATCAAGGAGGAGATAGCCAGATATAAGGAAGAAAATGACAACGGGGCGGTAGACCCGAACATTCTATGGGACACACTGAAGGTGGTGATAAGGGGGAAATTGATGGAAAAAACAGCAATGCTGAAGAAGGCCAGAACGGAGACATATCACAATCTGATAGGGAAGCTGAAGAAGCTAGAGGGGAGACACCAGATATCAAAAGAACAGGAAACGCTCGGAGAAATCAAAGAAGTAAAGGCCAGGATAAATAAGGAATTATTGACGGAAATAGAAAAGAAAGCGAGGTTCATGAAACAAACGTACTATGAAGGGGGACCAAAAGCGACCAGACTGTTGGCTAGGAGAATTAGAACGCAACAGAAGTTGAACATGATACACACAATAAGGGATACAAAGATTAATGAAATATTGAGGGACCCAGCTGAAATAGAGAGGACATTTAGAGAATACTATGAGAAATTATACACACAGCCAAAAGCAGCGGGAGAAGAGGAAATAGAAACATATCTGGAGAAGCTAGAGTTACCATCGATAGGGAAAGAACAGAATGAAGAATTAAATAAAATAATTACGGAACAAGAACTGGAAGAGGCCATTAGTAGAGCTAAAAACAACAAGTCTCCGGGGAGCGACGGATTCCCATCGGAATTCTACAAGACATTTAGAACTGAATTAGCACCCATGTTAGGGGCGGCGTTCAGACACACGATGGAAGAGGGGAAAATGCCCCCCTCGTGGAAGCAAGCCATAATCACCACGATACCGAAGGAAGGGAAGGATAGGGAATTATGTAGTAGTTTCAGACCTGTGTCCATACTTAACGTAGATTACAAGATGTATACATCGATAATATCAAAAAGATTTGAGACGTTTATGCCAGACATTATAGATGAAGATCAAACTGGATTTATTAAAGGGAGACAGACACAGGACAACGTGAGAAAGACATTACACATAGTAGAGGAGATACAAAAACAAGGGGGAAGCGCGGTACCGATTAGCCTAGATGCAGAAAAAGCGTTCGACAGTGTGAGCTGGACATTTTTATATAAAACATTGATGAGGTTCGGACTGAACGGGAGGGCGATGAAGATGATCAAGGCGCTATATCAAGAACCGACAGCGATGGTTAAGGTGAATGGCAGCTTGACGGATAGAATCAGATTAGAGAGGGCTACCAGACAGGGATGTTGTCTCTCACCGACGCTCTTCGCCGTTTTCATAGAACCACTGGCACAACTGATCAGACAGACCGAGGACATCAAGGGAGTAAGGATAAAGGGAACGGAATATAAACTAGGCCTATTTGCAGACGACGTGATAGTATACATGAGGCAACCAGAAAAGAGCTTCCCGGCACTGATGGATCTACTGAAGGAATATGGCCACTACTCAGGATACAAACTAAACGTGACAAAGACACAGACCTTAGCATGGAACTATACCCCAACGACGGAAATTAGAGAACAGTACGGGATAAGATGGGACATGGACAAGATTAAATACTTAGGGGTGAACATCACGAGAGGGGTGGAGAAACTGTTTGAGGCGAATTATACACAGATAAATCAGAACATCAAGAGAGACTTAGAGAGATGGACAGTAATGCCCTTGGACTTCAATTCAAGAATAGAGGTCATTAAAATGAACATACTCAAGTTCAAGTTCAAGTTCTTTAATAGTTGTCATACAGAAGTACAGAATACTTTCATACAAAATGCTTGAATACTATCAAGGTTACTGTACCTATTCCAGTCACTACCGATACAAATACCACAGAATCAATTCAGGGAGTGGGACAGACTGATATCGAGGTTCATATGGGCGGGGAGAAGACCACGGGTCAGATATAAAACACTACAACTACCAAAGGAAGAGGGAGGGATGGCAGTACCCAGCCTACAAGATTATTACTATGCAGCACAACTGAGAGCAGTGACGTGCTGGTGTAACGACAGATATGAGGCAAGATGGAAAGACATTGAAAAAGAAGGGGAGGGATACAAGGTACAAGCTCTGGTGGGAGATAGGGAACTATTTAAAGAAAAAGAGGGACTATTAGATCCAATCACCAAATACACCTTGACCATATGGAACAGAGTAGTAAAAACACACAAATTGGAGAAGCAGTCAGGGGTCCTGAGATGGGTAGCACATGACAAGAGATTCAAACCAGGGAGGTTAGACCATGGATTCAGAAGGTGGGAGAGGGGGGGGGGGCAACAGCGATATGCAAAATGATAGAGAAGGGAGAAATGCAGACACTACAAAAATTAAAGGAGAAATTTGGACTAGAAAACAGGGACCACTTCAGATATCTACAGGTTAGAGACTACTACAACAAAGAAATAAGGGGGGCCAAAGACGAGGAACAGAATGGAATAATAAAGATGATAGTATGGGCATACGAAGGGGGGCAAGGAAGAGTAATATCAGCAATATACCGGGCTATAATGACCAGCAAGGGACACACGACCGATTATATAAGGGAGAAATGGGAGAGAGAACTAGAGATAGGAATAACAGGGAAGGAATGGGGGAACATATGCGAGGTACAACATTCAACAACAGGATCGAGAATATGGAAAGAATTTGGATGGAAAAACATAATCAGATTCTTTATAACCCCAGAGCTGAAGGGAAAATATGCACCAACACAAAAAGCATGCTGGAGGATGTGTGGGAAGGAGGGGGCAAATCACACGCACATATTCTGGGGATGTCAGAAGCTGAAGGGGTATTGGGAGGAGATAGGGGAAGCAATGATCAGAATATTAGGATACGGGCTACCACAAACAGGACTGGTGCTTTACTTAGGAGACCTGACACACGAGGGAATACAAGGGGAGGACAAATATTTAATAAAGATAATGTTGATAGCGGCCAGAAAAGCAATAACGAGACTGTGGTACAAGGAAGACCCACCGACAATAGCAAAATGGGTAGGAATAGTGGAAGAAATACAGGATATGGAAAGGATAACACACATGCTGAGGTTACAGGAAGAGAAATTTGGGGAAAGATGGGGAAAGTGGGAGGATTATAAAAGTAACGAGAACGACATCACAGAGGAAGAACCAAATGCAACACAAGAGGGCGAAGGGTAAAGGAGGAAAGATGTTCAAGGAGGGTCTATGAACCCATGTCACACATGACACACCTGTGCTTTAGTTAGTATTTTCTATTTTGTTTTTGGGATATTACAATTGCTGAATGCTTTTATACCTTATTATTTATGTCTGTTTAACGGTGTGATATTAAATATTCAGGGATGATGTGGTTTGTGTATGGGTGAACCAAAAGGCAAAGTCAAAGTTAATAAACAAGAGAAAAAAAAAGAAAGGACGAAGGATAAGGGAAGAAAGAAGCTCAAGGAAGGTCTCTGGACCCAGATCACACATACAAACCTTAGTCAGCATTTATCATCTTTGAGTAGGAATTACCTGTTTATGCCTGTTTAACTCTTTCAGTGCCACTCACGAGATTTCTCGTGTTTTTTTATAGGTGGTTGCTAGCCACTCACGAGATTTCTCTGATTTTTTTTTTTTTTTTTTTTTTTGCGATCTGAAAAATTATTGCATCACCCGAGCCTACCCGAGTATAGCCGAGGGGCGCCGACGATTACTGTGGAAAAAAGCGCCCCCTGTCGTCTCCCAGATGACATAAGTGATTTTGGAATGGACTCAATGAAAATGAATGGGGAAAAAAATCCGGTACTCCACATTTTCCAGTTCACTGATCCAGCCGGGGTTACCAGAGTTCATTCTGGAGCCTCAGATCCCCGCGGATAATGGAGTTCTACTGTATCGCGTTGGATCCATACACGTATCGATTTTTTCGAATGGTGATCAGGAATTGGAATATACCAGTTGGATACCATCTGATGTCAGGTAAGGACTCTATGTTATCAGTGGTAGGATAATCAGAGTAAGTTTGATGAAGTTATAAGCTGTTTTGTGAAATGTCTTCTTTCGGTTTCACTGTAAAAGTCCAAGAGGAAATCAACGAGGCGATTATCCGTGCGCGGCCGTAATGTGCGTGCGTGCACGTATAATATTGATCATCTAGCGTTTATTTGAAAACGATTCATAAAAAGGCAGACGAATATCAACGTTGTGGAATATTCCACTAAAAGACGATTTTCATAGAATGCTCCAGAATGAGCTGTTTTTTATATCAAAACGGGGGCTTTTCTAACTGCTCTGAAACGGAAACGACGCGATAAAAAACCAATCTGCCTTCACAGCACTGACTGGAAAATAGTATTTGATAATGCGATGGGCAGATTAGACACATAGCCATAATTTAAAACATTGATTAGGCGATATTAACGTTAACATTGGCGCCGATGGTGGCATTCAAGCGGTAAAACGGAAAACCAGGCGTGGCACTGAAAGAGGGGGAGATACACAATCAGCCTTTGTATCAAATACCTAGAAAACAACAGTAGGGGAACCAGACAACTAACCATGATACCCATGTAAATATTTATGTGCACTGTTTTTTCTTTTTGTTTTTATTGTGATGCTAGTTTCTTTATTTTTTATTATTTATTTTTTGTAAGTGCTGTCTGTCTAAAAACTGTTAATAAAAAATTTTAGTTTAAAAAAAAAAAAAAAAAATCTACTGTAAGACAATTTATATAAAAACTCTTGGGTGCCTAAGACTTTTGCACAGTACTGTTTTCTATCCACTTTAGCTAAAAACACACACTTTATATATACACACTACTGTGAGACAATAATAATCACACACAAAGGGATAATGGCTTATAGCAGACTTAATGATTTTATAATATTTCAGATAATGAAATTAAATGTTTATCATCAACTATCCAGTTAGTATTTATATTGTAACGTTTGGCCACTTTAAATAATTGAACATAGAGAGAGAGAGAGAGAGAGAGAGAGAGAGAGAGAGAGAGAGAGAGAGAGAGAGAGAGAGAGAGAGGGAGAGAGAGAGAGAGAGAGAGAGAGAGAGAGAGAGAGAGAGAGAGAGAGAGATAGCGCGTTTGAGTTTGAGTGTCCGTAGTGCCGTAGTTGACCACACCAGGATTTTGTAAACACAGTTGGAACCTGGAGGAAGCGATATAAAGAAACGAATTGCCAATAAATCTGAAGTTATCTTTGAACCTCTGTTGTCAAGCCTTGTCAGTATACCCCCCCCCTTTCCTCATTAATGGAACTGGTGTCACGGAGTCACGTTAATTAGTTAGATAGTTTAGCATTAGCTGAGCGGCTAACAGCGCCTAACGTTAGCCAGTTGGTCAATTCAATTCAATTGCTCGTCATTGAAGGTCCGCACTGGTCTGTGTCTATAATGAAATGAGAGGAAAGTGCTGCGCTAAAGCAAATCGGTCCGTGTTGATAGTTTGTTTTTAGCCACGGCGGCTAACTGACGTTACAACATATACTCGATGTTCACGATATAGTAATTTACTACATCTCATGTAGAACAAGCCACGATACATTGAGTGTACTCGATATATCGCCCAGCCCTACTCCAGACAGACACAGACTCTGGACAGGCACACACTTCGGACAGGCATAGACTCCAGACAGACACAGAGTCCGGACAGGCATACACTCTGAACAGGCACACACTCCAGACAGGCACGCACTGCAGACAGGCACGCACTGCGGACAGGCACACACTCCAGACAGGCACGCACTGCAGACAGGCATACACTGCGGACAGACATACACTTGTGATGCTGCAAGCTGAACTTCCGGGGGCAATCAATTGCCCATTTCCTAAAGGGCACACACTCCCAATAGTCATGCGCTCCGAGCAGCCACGCTTTGAACAAGCACTGCACTGGTAGAGAAAATGCAATAAATAGATGGGGGGGCGATGCTGAACAAAAACAGGCGTGGTGGATGGACAAAACTGCCTCTGTTCCAGAGGCCAGGAACCCTGCTCTCCATCTGCTCCCTGGGAGCCGGAGGACAGAGGCGTGATGCATTCTAATTAATGATCTTATAGACTGGCCCAGTTTCCCCTCTACACACACACACACACACACACGCATACATACACACACGCAGAGGCAAAGTCCTGCAGGCACACAGTTAATTAAGCGCCATTTTTCACTCCTGATGGTGAGAGAGAGAGAGAAAGAGGGAGGGAGAGATATGAAAGATAGACACGGAGGAAGACAGAACGGAATGGAGGGAGAGAGTGGAAAGAGAGATGAGAGAGGGAGAAGAGAGTGGTGAGAGAGGGCGGAGCCTGAACTAACAAAGGTCAGATACACGCAGGCAGGACAACACATATGTATGTGCACAAATAAACATACACACATTACGCAAACACACAGGTGCAGACATGATTCAAACACTTCTTAATTACCATTTGTTCTGGAGGCAGAGAGAATGGAGTGTGAGAGAGAGAGAGAGAGAGAGAGAGATGAACACACAAACACACACCTCCCCACAAACACAAACACACGTACGCACCAATCATGCACACTTAGACCCTAGCACATCCCCACACACACACCCCTCCACACACACACACACACACACACACACACACACACACACACACACACACACACACACACACACACACACACACACACACACACACACACACACACACACACACACACACACACACACACACACACACACACACACACACACACACACACACACACACACACACACACACACACACACACACAGTGCTTTGTTCATGTTTCACTCTTGGTTGCCTTCGCTCCTTGGCCAGATGTAATGATATAGTTGCATGCTCAGCTGCTCGCCTACCCAATCCCAGGATGTAAATACATGTAAATGCAGCGCCCCGTGAAATCCTTGCCTGAGACGGCATGAATAAGTCATCTTATTGTTTCTGCCGCCTGCCAAGCAACAAACACAATGCAGCTACATGAGTTCTGGGAGGAGGAAGGACAGGAGAGAGGTGGAGGGTGTGTGTGGGTGTGTGTGTGTGTGTGTGTGTGTGTGTGTGTGTGTGTGTGTGTGTGTGTGTGTGTGTGTGTGTGTGTGTGTGTGTGTGTGTGTGTGTGTGTGTGTGTGTGTGTGTGTGTGTGTGTGTGTGTGTGTGTATTGAGGTGTGTGTGTGTTGAGGTGTGTGATCGGAGTGAAAGCCCCAAGGCTCCTCCCAACTGTAAATGCACACACACACACAATACATCATGCACACACACAAACACACACACACATACACACAATACATCATGCACACACACAACACACACACACACACACACACACACACACACACACACACACACACACACACACACACACACACACACACACACACACACACACACACACACACACTGTACATAAACTGTACACACACACACACACACACACACACACTGTACATAAACTGTACACAAACACAAACACACACATACACAAACACACACACACATGGTACATAAACTGTACACACACACACATACACACACTGTACATGAACTGTACACACACACACATACACAAACACACACACTATGGATTGTAAAATTATTGGTGTCATTAATTCTACAACAGACGTCCTCTCAATGGTCTTTAGCTCATTGGATATTTAGTTGTAAAGAAATACATTTAAAAAAAACATTCACTGTAGGAATGATAGACTATATGACGACTTACTGACCTGAAATTATATCAACTACACAAACTATATAGACTACAGTATCACTCCTAAGCTCCCATGCAATGCACATTTTCTCCACTTTCATAATTTCTCTGAGCTGTGTATGAACCATTATACAGAATACGTGACCTCATGATTACATCATTCGGAGGACGAACTCAAACTCATTAACTCTCATTAACGTTCAAACCAAACACATGGAATGTTCATCTGTTAACGGTTCTGGGATGTGTGTGTGTGTGCGTGTGTGTGTGAGATTGTGTGCATAATAAATTAGCTTTGTTTTTCCAGTGAGCTGCCCCTTTAAGTCATCTATGAAGTATCATTAGAATATTCATAATGAACAACATTGAAACATTTGCTGAAAATGTACTGCATTTATATACAGTGTAGTGCTTTTATCCAAAGCATGGTACAACTTATTCACTCACACATTCACCCACAGATGGTGGAGGCAGTCATGCAAGGTGCCAACCTGCTCATCGGGAGCAGTTAGGGGTCAAGTGTCTTGCTCGCCGTTGAGAGGAGCTGGAATTTAACCGGGAACCTTCAGATTACCAGACGACTGCTCTACCTGACATACTGTCCCTTGCCTACTACACTAGAACAGCTGGACCGGTCATATTATTCTGCCGTGGTCGCTCGACCACGCAGCATTCCAAGAAAGGCACGCTAGGCCAGCTGTTCCAAAGTTATTTAACACAATTCATACTTGATAATATCCTATATCAACACCAGACTACAGCTCTGATGCCACAGGTTCAGGGAGTAGACATTAGAATGATAAGGTCTCTAACCCTCAAGACCCCTGCACTCGGCATCTTTTGGTTGCCTGAGACCCACTCCTATTTGGGCTCCAAGCTCCAGTAAAACAGGCTATTCTTTGTCCTCGCTCCACGATGGTGGAATGAACTTCCCACCACAGTCAGGACAGCTGAAACCATCACAGACAGGACAGCTGAAACCATCACAGACAGGACAGCTGAAACCATTACAGTCAGGACAGCTGAAACCATCACAGTCAGAACAGCTGAAACCATCACAGTCAGGACAGCTGAAACCATCACAGTCAGGACAGCTGAAACCACCACAGACAGGACAGCTGAAACCATCACAGTCAGGACAGCTGAAACCATCACAGTCAGAACAGCTGAAACCATCACAGTCAGGACAGCTGAAACCACCACAGTCAGGACGGCTGAAACCACCACAGTCAGGACAGCTGAAACCATCACAGTCAGGACAGCTGAAACCATCACAGTCAGGACAGCTGAAACCACCACAGTCAGGACAGCTGAAACCATCACAGTCAGGACAGCTGCAACCACCAGTCAGGACAGCTGAAACCATCACAGTCAGGACAGCTGAAACCATCACAGTCAGGACAGCTGAAACCACCACAGTCAGGACAGCTGAAACCACCACAGTCAGGACAGCTGAAACCACCACAGTCAGGACAGCTGAAACCACCACAGTCAGGACAGCTGAACCCACCACAGTCAGGACAGCTGAAACCACCACAGTCAGGACGGCTGAAACCACCACAGTCAGGACAGCTGAAACCACCACAGTCGGGACAGATGAAACCATCACAGTCAGGACAGCTGAAACCATCACAGTCAGGACAGCTGAAACCACCACAGTCAGGACGGCTGAAACCACCACAGTCAGGACAGCTGAAACCATCACAGTCAGGACAGCTGAAACCATCACAGTCAGGACAGCTGAAACCACCACAGTCAGGACAGCTGAAACCATCACAGTCAGGACAGCTGCAACCACCACAGTCAGGACAGCTGAAACCATCACAGTCAGGACAGCTGAAACCATCACAGTCAGGACAGCTGAAACCACCACAGTCAGGACAGCTGAAACCACCACAGTCAGGACAGCTGAAACCACCACAGTCAGGACAGCTGAAACCACCACAGTCAGGACAGCTGAACCCACCACAGTCAGGACAGCTGAAACCACCACAGTCAGGACGGCTGAAACCACCACAGTCAGGACAGCTGAAACCACCACAGTCGGGACAGATGAAACCATCACAGTCAGGACAGCTGAAACCATCACAGTCAGGACAGCTGAAACCATCACATTCAGGACAGCTGAAACCACCACAGTCAGGACAGCTGAAACCATCACAGTCAGGACAGAAGAAACCATCACAGTCAGGACAGCTGAAACCACCACAGTCAGGACAGCTGACTAGTAGCATGTACCATGCTACTATGCATATCTACTATGTACTATGTTACTATACCTATATGCCTACTATGCTAATGTCTATATACTACTATGCACTCGGAGTGTAACACTCAAGTTCAGCACTATACCACTGACCCTTAGCCGGCACAGGTGACCCTCCTGCTTGAACCCTCCTCCCCCGTTCACAACAAGTCATTAGATAAAAGCGTCAGCTAAATGACTAAATGTAAAGGTTTAAGGTTATAAGACCTTTGTGCAACACTAACTCACAAGAAACCAGTCACCCCCCCCTCACCTCCCCTCCCCTCCTCACTGTCACGGCTAGCCCACACACCAAACCTGTCTCCTGAGGAGAGGCCCCATGAGGCTGCCCATCTCTCTGCCTGACTACAAATTGTCATCTCCTTCGGACTGGAGGACCCTGGATACACATGAGTGTGTGTGTGCGTGTGCGTGTGCATGTGTGCGTGCGGGTGTGGGTGAGTGACCGAGACAATCTGGTCGCCTCAACACGGAAACCCAATTAGAGCCTCTGTGGTGGGGTGTGCAATGCATGAGGGAGAAGAGGAAGAGGAAGAAAAGATGAAAATGGATGGAAAACCCGTACGTGTGTCGGATTAGAACAGACTTAGAGATGTATGGATTTCTGAAACGGCTCTCTTTTCATTTGCAGTGGTGCGAGTAAAAAGCATATAACACTAACCACACACACAGCTAGCATGCATCCATGCATAATGTAGACGACAGACAGAGTCACAGCTCGAGAGACAGCCAGGGTAGAGAAGATGAAGGGTTGAAAAGAAAAGAGGAAACAAACGGAAGAAGACAGAAGAGAAGAAGAAAAGAGAAGAGAAGAGGAGAGGGGGGAGAGAAGAGCAGAGAAGAGGAGAGAAAAGAAGTGGAGAGAAGAGAAGAGAAGAGAAGAGAAGAGAAGAGAAGAGAAGAGAAGAGAAGAGAAGAGAAGAGAAGAGAAGAGAAGAGAAGAGAAGAGAAGAGAAGAGAAGAGAAGAGAAGAGAAGAGAAGAGAAGAAACAAAAATAATAGAATCTGGCAGCATAGAACACGCAGTTCATTTCTCCGCCGACCACAATTATATATATCCATATACAAATCCATCCACATCTGTCTACATACCTGCATAATAATCCTTTTTACATATCTGTAGATACTATATCTATAATTGTACATATCCCTTATATACTCTTACTAGTTATGCTGCTGACCAGTATGACATACCATAGTGTCTTTATACCTGTATCACTATACATAATACAACTCTGTACTAGGGGTGGACGGTATAAACGGTATACGGTATAAACGGTATACGGTATAAACGGTATGAATTTGCTCTACGGTATGGATTTTGACTATACCGTGTAACCGGTAGAGCAGCTCTAAAATAGCAATGACGTCATGTAACCACAGCGCGACTATTTCAATCGCCCCTAAAAATAGATAGAATTTGTCATAGATAATAGATATGTGCAAACTGGAAAAAGTTATTTAGGAGGCTTCGCGCAGTGGGCGTGTCAACACGCAATTGTCATTTCATAATAAACACATATCACCGCGGCGCACAGCAAGTTTAAATTTCAGTTCCTGGCATTTTTAACTAGTGGAGAAAGGTAAGAGATTTCCCTATAGTTTTTCTTATATGAATTATTCTACGTTAATAAAACATACCTGGTGATCAACTACAGTTTGCTGTAAACATTATGATATGTGTGTAGTGTTATGATAACGACGGCTGCAGCGGGAGGACGGCTGCAGCAGTGGATTTGCGAATAGCATGCAGCTGCAGAGCCGCAGAGCCAGGGGCGCTTTCAGGTCTGGTCACAGGCCCGCTCAACAGCGCCCCCCCACCCAACGGCTGAATTGCCAATGGCTGAATTGGAGTATTGCACAGTGCAGCTTATGCTTCTAGCAAAATCCAACATCCAGCCCCGCTGTTTGCAATGGGAGCAGCACGGAGTCTCGACTCGGGACTTATTTTATTTGGAATATAATGACTTTATACGCAAAAGTAGCCTAGTTTTAAGTTAAAATATTATAAATCTACATGCCTTGAGGATGTCATTCTTTATATAGCCTGCCTATCAGGCAAAAAAAATTATTCTAACGGAAACACTGATACTGTGATATATACCGTTACCGTCTATGCTTCAAATTATACCGTGATATAAATTTTAGACCATACCGTCCACCCCTACTCTGTACATACATCTGATTAGTACTACTGACTCACAGTACTCCTGCATCTCTTCTCCTATCCTGCATCTCTTCTCCTACAGTGTATATCTTCTCCTACAGTGAGTCTCTTCTCCTACAGTGTATCTCTTCTCCTACAGTGTATCTCTTCTCCTACAGTGAGTCTCTTCTCCTACAGTGTATCTCTTCTCCTACAGTGTATCTCTTCTCCTACAGTGAGTCTCTTCTCCTACAGTGTATCTCTTCTCCTACAGTGAGTCTCTTCTCCTACAGTGTATTCTCCTACAGTGTATCTCTTCTCCTACAGTGAGTCTCTTCTCCTACAGTGTATCTCTTCTCCTACAGTGTATCTCTTCTCCTACAGTGAGTCTCTTCTCCTACAGTGTATCTCTTCTCCTACAGTGAGTCTCTTCTCCTACAGTGTATCTCTTCTCCTACAGTGAGTCTCTTCTCCTACAGTGAGTCTCTTCTCCTACAGTGTATCTCTTCTCCTACAGTGTATCTCTTCTCCTACAGTGAGTCTCTTCTCCTACAGTGTATCTCTTCTCCTACAGTGTATCTCTTCTCCTGTATCTCTTCTCCTACAGTGTGTCTCTTCTCCTACAGTGTATCTCTTCTCCTACAGTGCGTCTCTTCTCTTACAGTGTATCTCTTCTCCTACAGTGAGTCTCTTCTCCTACAGTGAGTCTCTTCTCCTACAGTGAGTCTCTTCTCCTACAGTGTATCTCTTCTCCTACAGTGTATCTCTTCTCCTACAGTGTATCTCTTCTCCTACAGTGAGTCTCTTCTCCTACAGTGTATCTCTTCTCCTACAGTGTATCTCTTCTCCTACAGTGTATATCTTCTCCTACAGTGTATCTCTTCTCCTACAGTGCGTCTCTTCTCCTACAGTGTATATCTTCTCCTACAGTGTATCTCTTCTCCTACAGTGTATATCTTCTCCTACAGTGAGTCTCTTCTCCTACAGTGTATATCTTCTCCTACAGTGCGTCTCTTCTCCTACAGTGTATCTCTTCTCCTACAGTGTATCTCTTCTCCTACAGTGTATCTCTTCTCCTACAGTGTATCTCTTCTCCTACAGTGTATCTCTTCTCCTACAGTGTATCTCTTCTCCTACAGTGGATCTCTTCTCCTACAGTGTATCTCTTCTCCTACAGTGTATGTCTTCTCCTACAGTGTATGTCTTCTCCTACAGTGTATGTCTTCTCCTACAGTGTATCTCTTCTCCTACAGTGTGTGGGCCGGGCACAGTTGGTTGGCGTGCCCTCTCTCTCAAGCTGGCACCATGATGGTGGAACTTCGTCAGCGACAGCGATGACTCCTCGCCAGATGGCACTGACGTGGCACCATGTGTTGGGCAAAACGGCACGCGCAATCAAACAAACTGATGCCGCACCAAACGTTTGCACTGACGGCCAAATTCACAGAATCTAAAGCCGTCGTATTAAAGTCTGTGAAATCTGAATTTATTGATAATTGCAAGTGTTTTAATTGACAATAGGATTGTACTTTTCCCCTACATTTTTGCTGCAATGCACTTTTAGCTTGACTGGTGTCTTGATGTGAATTGTATGGTGTGTCTGGAACTATGTGGACTGCTGCCCTTCATGCCCAGGTCTCTCTCAGAAAAGAGATTTTAATCTCAATCTCAAAAAATTATTATATGACAACAGTGTCATCGCTCAGCAGGCTTACTTTCAAAATGTAAATCTGTACATAATCTACTTTTTTTATCCACTTTTTCTCCCCATTTTCTATTTTTCTCCCATCCCAATTTCGTATATCCAATTCTTCCCTCCCCTGTCTTGGACGTTGCTAGACTATGCCTCCCACTGGTCAGCTGTAATGAGGATAGAAGCCTTGCATCACGTGTCCCCTCCGGTACACGAGGAGGCAGCCATCTTTTCACCGCAGCAGCTCGAACTCTCAGTGGCGAGGAGTAACGCGTGGGAGGCTCACGCTGCCCCCGCTACTTGCTGCTTCTGCCGCACCGGCGTCACCAAACCGACCTGTAGGAGTCGCTGTCCACAACGTCAAATCCCCACCCACCGGCTTTCCCACCCTCTAACACTTGCCAATTGTGTTAGTATGAACGACCGGCCAGCCGGTAGCAACGCCGAGAGCTGGGCTCGAACCCAGCGTCTCCTGCGTTAGAGGTGAGCGCCTTGCCCACTGCGCCAATCAGCCGCCTACTGGAATACTCTTTTACTTTTTATTAAAGTTTATAAACATTTCCTGAATGATGACATTTGAAAAGAAGAAGCTAGAAGATGAACATTGTAATGTACCTATAGGAGACAGCTTTTAAAGTACCTGTCCTAGTTTAAAACCACAGAGAGCATTACCTACTTACTGAATCACATTGTGGCGTACAGGCCATCATTACAAAGCTCTGGGTGGACCCCCCTCTGCACAGACGCTTTGAACGTAAAAGAACTCGCCAACCCCCGGCTTGGCGGGGTATGGATCCCCTTTTCCCGCAGGATGAGGATATAGAACCTTAAGAATTTTCTAACGCTTGATACAGGGGGAGGCTTGGCTCTTGGCTTTTAGAAGGCAGAATCCTGATGGGCTAGATCCCTCGGTTTGATTTTCTCTCGAAACTAGAATCAATGGCACTAGAGAGAGAGAGAGAGAGAGAGAGAGAGAGAGAGAGAGAGAGAGAGAGAGAGAGAGAGAGAGAGAGAGAGAGAGAGAGAGAGAGAGAGAGAGAGAGAGAGAGAGAGAGAGAGAGAGAGAAAGGCAGACAAAGGAAAACGAGAGGAGGGATTGGAGATTGGAAGGCAAAACCCTTCGTGCTTGATTGGGGTTCGGAAGAAACAGTTGGAGGAATTTTGTGATATTATCTTTTATCTTGACTGGGGTGTGAGCGCAGTGCTCGATGAGAAGGAGACCATGGGAAGTGGGACAGGCAGCGCGTGATTGGTTGGGGGCAATAAGCAACATGGAGGGGATCAAACAGCTGTCTGGAAAAAGTACTTTGAAACTCCCTTTGTTGTTTAACCCTTTCACTACCACACTACAGAAGGTTAACCCTTTACTATTAACCCTTTGTCGTGTGGCAGTGAAAGGGTTAACCGTTTGGAAGTGTGACAGTGAAAGGGTTAAGTCATCTTTGTCTGCCTCACTCACTGATGAAGATACATGGAAAGGCAAGTACAGTACACATACTATATAATACATTAATACTATTGACTACACTCTTACTGCCCTGCCTGAACCTAACCATACTACACCTATAACACCTAACCTTAAATGTATAACCCCTAACCTAGCCCTATAACCCCTAACCTAACCCTATAACCCTTAACCTAACCATATAACCCCTAACCTAACCCTACTGCTACACCTATAACACCTAACCTTGAACATATAACCCATAATGGCGTATTAAAAGTTTTTTTTTAACCTTTTTGTGATGGGGACATTTGGTACATATACTCATTCAATCTTTATTTATACTCGATAATACACTGAGTAATTAAACTCATTTACAGTGCCGTCGAGATGTTACATACACAAGTGTCAAAGTGTGTTCATAAATATAAAGACATCAGACAATCAGAATAATTAAGAGCACATTTTAAAATACATTAAAAGAAAATCTTTTTAAAAGAATAAAATAGCTACAAATTTAAACAGAGGTAATAATTTAAAAACAATTACATATTGTGGTGATCTGATTGGTCATTAAGGTTCTAAACCGACCCATAGACACTAGAGTGTCTAGTTTCAGAGTTTCCTGTAGGGTATTCCATGATGTAGGGGCAAAAAAGCCAAAAGCATATCTACCAAGTTCAGTACAAACTCTAGGAAGTGTAAGCCAAAAACTGGATCGTGTACGACAGGGTCCAGTGGTCCATTCCAATAAAGAACTAATATAATTTGGACAATCTCTAATTATGGCTTCATAAATAAAAAGATTGCAATGCAACTTACGTCTCTCTGCCAGAGAGGCCCACCGACCTTATTATATAGGATACAATGGCGAGTACCATAACTACGGGGGCGGCGTGGCTCAGGGGTAGAGCGGGTCGTCCAATGATCGAAGGGTTGGTGGTTCGAATCCCGCTCAAGCCCATGTCCATCACACTGCCGTTGTGTCCTTGGGCAAGACACTTAACCTACTTGCCTCGTATGAATGTGTATGCATGTGAATGAATGTTGGTGGTGGTCGGAGGGGCCGTAGGCGTTGATTATTCGCCACGCTTCCGTGAGTCTGCCTCAGGGCAGCTCTGGCTGCAATTGTAGTTTACCACCACCGGTATGACTGTGTATGAACGAATAATGGACTCTGTAAGCGCTCTGGGGTCTCTGGGGTGTCACGAAGAGCGCTATATAAATCCAATCCATTATTATTATTATTAACTATCACCGGTGATAAATCTAATGGCTGAATGATAAACAGAGTCTAAGGGCTTAAGAGTGGAAGCCGCTGCATGTCTATAAATCACATCTCCGTAATCCAAAACAGAAAGGAACATTGCTTCAACAACTCTCTTTCTACTAATCATAGGGAAGTTGGCTCTATTTCTATACAAAAAGCCAATCTTTGTCCGTAATTTACTGGCGAGAACGCCCACATGATATTTAAATGTAAGTCCTTCATCAATCCAAATACCAAGGTATTTGTATTCTGAAACTCTCTCGATATCAGAACTGTCGATATATGCAAGTCACTGTATATTTCTATGTATGCGGATGATTCAACGATTTACACATCAGCCTCAACAGCCAATGAATTAAATACGGTCTTAAAGGCAGAGTTGCAATTAGTGATGGAATGGATAAAGAATAACAAACTAGTTCTAAACATATCAAAGACAAGTAGCATCATTTTCGGTTCAAACCATACTCTAAGAACGAACCCAGTCTTGAAACTTTTGATAAGTGATGTGGTAATTAATCAAGTCCAGGAGACTAAACTCCTAGGGGTAACATTAGACAGTAAATTGTCATGGTCACACCATATAAACAATATAGTAGTGAAAATGGGAAGAGGGATTTCTGTTGTTAAAAGATGTGCTCATTTGTTACCACTAAATTCTATCAAACAGGTCATTCAAGCTCTGGTTTTGTCAAATCTTGACTATTGTCCTGCAGTATGGTCGAATGTAACGACGAGTAAACTGAAAAAATTACAAATGGTACAAAACAAAGCAGCACGTATAGCGCTTCGCTGTGAGTACAGAACTAATGTTGCAGCGATGCACAGTTGTTTAACTTGGTTACTTGTCAAACATAAATTACTCTGCTCACTCCTTGTATTCACTAGGAATATTTTTATTACAAAGATCCCCTCAATTTTATATAACAATTTATCAATAAGTCTTGACAGACACAACCATTCCACCAGACATGCTTCTGCACGAGGTTTTACACTTCCAAAAGTGAGGTCGAATGCAATGAAGCGAACTGTCATGTTCCGTGGTATGCAGGAATGGAACTCTCTTCCCAGACATGTTAAGCAGGAGAATAGTAAATGCCGTTTCAAAATCGTGGTAAAACAACATTTTCAACCAAAGAAATTGACATTCCCTAGTGTGTACGTAAATTAAAATGTATGTGTCTGATAAAGAGATAGGTATATATGGATGAAAAGGCATGTGTCTGATAGGGATATATTATTAAAATATTGTATAATTTTGTATTTTTATATTGTATTATGAATTTGATTAGGGTTTTTACTGTTGTTTTAATTGTCTGTATGACATGTAAATGTTGAGTGTATAAGGGTTTTTATTGTTGTTTTAATGGTCTGTATGTCATGTAAATGTTATGAGTGTATAAGGGTTTTTATTGTTGTTTTAATTGTCTGTATGACATGTAAATGTTGTGAGTGTATACGTCTGTAACTGTATTTTATGTGTTATGGACCCCAGGAAGAATAGCACCAGCACTGCTGTGGCTAATGGGGATCCAAATAAACTTAAACTTAAACTTAAACTATAAACAATATTTTGGGCTTTGGAAAACAACATGAATTTAGTTATACTGGCATTAAGCACCAATTTTAGACTAATAAGTGCATCTTGCAGGGCGTCAAAGGAGAGTTGTAAATATTTAGTGGCCAGTTACACAGAATCAGCAGTACAATAGAGCAGTGGTTCCCAAAGTCGGGGTCGCGACCCAAAGGTGGGCCGCGAGCAGCCACGGATGGGCCGCGAGATGATAAAAAGAAAATAAAAAAAAATAAAAAAAAAATAAAAAAATTATTTTTTATTTTTTTATTTTTTTATTTTAATTTTTTTTGTCAGGCCACTGAACTTAGAAGCAGGCCAGGACAGTGTTTCTAGTTGTATTCTAAAATTCTATTCTATTGTATTCTAAAATGTGACTATATGGTTTTATATTAACTTAATAAATAAACAAAAACGAAAAATCTACTTATTTCAACGAACATTTCAAACTAAATAACAGATTATGCACATAAAACGTTGAAAACAACCGAAGCAACAATAGTATTTTAATGAGGCTATTATTATTATCATTATTATTTTGCAACAAGTTAGCCCTCTCATAAATAGCACATATAAATGAATAACTAACTTGAACTAACTTAATAGGATTGAAGTGATATTTGGCTTAAAAAATCGGTCGCCTGACAAAAAAAAAAAAAAAAAAAGCCTGACGATGTGCATTGGGCCGCGGCTCTCTGACGCCTTATTTTCTGGGCCCCGGCCTGAAAAGTTTGGGAACCCCTGCAATAGAGCAGGGGTTCCCAAACTTTTCAGGCCGGGACCCAGAAAATAAGGCGTCAGAGAGCCGCGGCCCAAGGCACATCGTCAGGTTTTTTTTTTTTTTTAAATTTGCCAGGCGACCGATTTTTTAAGGATCGCTTCAATCCTATTAAGTTAGTTCAAGTTAGTTATTCATTTATATGTGCTATTTATGAGAGGGCTAACTTGTTGCAAAATAATAATGATAATAATAATAGCCTCATTAAAATACTATTGTTGCTTCGGTTGTTTTCAGCGTTTTATGTGCATAATCTGTTATTTAGTTTGAAATGTTCGTTGAAATAAGTAGATTTTTCGTTTTTGTTTATTTATTAAGTTAATATAAAACCATATAGTCACATTTTAGAATACAATAGAATATAATTTTAGAATACAACTAGAAACACTGTCCTGGCCTGCTTCTAAGTTCAGTGGCCTGACAAAATAAATAAAAATACAATTATTTGTATTTTATTTTTTTGGAAATCATCTCGCGGCCCTCCCATGGCTGCTCGCCCCCCACCTTTGGGTCGCAACCCCAACTTTGGGAACCACTGCAATAGAGAACTGTGTCATCCGCGTAAAGGTGGCTTTGACAGCTGCTCAGAGATGAGACAATATTATTAATATAAATGGTAAATAAGACAGGGCCCAGGATTGATCCCTGTGGAACACCTTTTGTGATGGGTAGAAGCTCTGATTGGGCATTTCCCATTTTCACACACTGAAATCTTTCTGTTAAATAGTTTTGAAACCAACTGCAACTGTATCAAAGCCAACAATCTTTGTAATAGGAGAAGGTGGTCAACAGTATCAAACGCCTTTGACAAATCTACAAACAGGGCAGCACAATGCTTTCCTTTGTCAAGGGCTGATACAATGTAATTTATAACTACAGTAGCCGCCGAGATTGTACTGTGTTTTTCTCTAAAACCAGATTGGTGTGGATTTAATATATTGTGTGTTTTGTGATGAATGTTTTAAGTTGGTTGTTTACCAATGACTCCAGGATTTTTGCTAGACAGGATAACTTGGAGATTGGTCTGTAATTATTTAGGTCACTTTTATCCCCCCCCTTTATGCAAGGTGGTCACATGAGCTGTTTTCCAAGCAACAGGAACCACACCAAAGATTAAATATGTGTGTTATTGGCTTTGAAACCAAAGGTGCAGCTAGTTTGAGGGAAAAAAGGATCCAACCCATCCTCTCCAGTTGATTTCCTGGTATCAATAGCTTGAAGTGCCTCAAGAACAGAGTTTACAGACAAGGGTTGTAAATGAAACTGAAAATAATTTCCTATCTGCACAGGGAATGTACAGGGCTCCTGATCCTGTCCACCTGGTGGCCCTACATGGCTATTCTCAAATAGATGACCAGCTTCGATAAAATGTTTGTTTATGGCTAAACAGACCTCTTTTTGTTCCGAGATCAAGGATCTGGTCTTGTTTAAATGTACCGCCTTCCAAAACTTAGCAGGATCTGAGTAGGAGCTGGTTACTAGTTCTAAGTGATACTCAACTTTAGCCGTTCTCACAGATGCTGTACATTTATTTCTGAGCCGTCTAAATGCTGCCCAGTGTGACTGATCACCAGAGCGTCTGGCAAGTGACCAGGCTCTATCTCTCTCCTTGAGCAAGGCAGATAATTCAGGTGTATATTTTTTATTCTAAGCCTTTTATAAGGTGCATGTTTATTACAGTAGCAATTGAGAGAAATGTTTTTGAAAAAAAGTTGAGTGCTACTTCGACATCGGGAATCTCCAATGTGTAGTGGATGTCGCTATGGAATAGGTCAATTAGAAAAGCCTGATCACTAAAGTTTTTCATATTCCTTTTGTTAATAGTGCGAGACTGTGATTTCTCTAATCGAGAGTTTCTAACACAAGCTATAGGACAATGATCACTGACACCTAATTCAAAAACACCACAAGCACTAATTTTATCAGTATTATTAGAAAACATTAAGTCAATTATATTTGACCTAGAATATTTTTTTAGATTTGGCCTGGTGGGCTCAGTAACCAACTGAGATAAGCCAATGCTACTACTAATGTATCTAAGATGATTTGAATCATTACTAAGCCAATCAATATTAATACATACTGTATAGAGATGAACAAGCAGGGATGCATCATGCCCCCCCCCCCCCACACACACACACACAGAGCTACAGACTCTTCAGACACTGTCTTGCTCTCCCACTAGACCCCCCCTGGTCTGCCTACAACAGATTTTAGACATAATGATGAGCCATCAAAACATCCAAAAAATTACTGTTTGACGCTGTCAGAGAATCCTGCCCAAATAATTTGAGAGATGACTCCCGCTCTGAAGAATTTGTGTGTGTGTGTGTGTGTGTGTGTGTGTGTGTGTGTGCATCTTAAGAGAGTTTGAAAGGTACATTTTGTTTCTGTGTGTGTGCATGGTGAGGGAATTTGAAATCTACGTTGTGTGTGTGTCTGTGTGTGTCTTTATTAGGGATGCACGATAATTATAAACCCGATAACGTTATTAATAGCTCCGATAATATAATATATTTTTTGGTAAAAAGAAATGCGGTGTGGGTGAATTGGAATGAAGTGCGTTTGTTTTGACTGTAGGCTCCTCCCGTTGTGTCAGTACTGTGGTACGACTGACAGCGTGTGGTTTAGGAACAGGGCGTTTTACACAAATCCAGCGCTCCCTTTCTTGGCTGTGACGTAACCACGCAAGTTTCTGGAAGCAGCGCGGACGTTTTAACAACAAAGATGGCCGCGTCGGTACTTGGATTTTCAGAGGAAAAAGTTCGCTTGCTATTTGTAATAAATGCAATGCAGAAGTTCCACAAGGAGGGAAAAGGGCAACAACTTGCAATACATCCAGCCCGACGGGTCATCTGCGGCATCACCACCGCCACGACGGTGTGTTATTGTGTTAACTTAGAAGCCCACGACGACGCGAGGAGCTAAGCAAAGCTAGCCCCTTTCGTGGCTGTGATGCAACCCTTGGTTGAATACGCAGTCACTTATTGCTCCGTAGTAGCCAGGTTAATTTGCACCACCAAGGACGGCTTAAAAGCTAGCGGCTTTCAAACTTCTTTAATTTAGCAAACGACTCGTCAATAGGTACAAGCGTGCTCGCGCCGTCGTCGTGGGTGGTGATGCCGCAGGTGACCCGTTGTTGTGGTGGTGATGTGAGGTGGTGATGTGTCCACTCAAAGCCTCTTTTTCAAGGCTCCGCTTTGAAAAAAGAAGAACAAAAAGCTTTGAGCATCTTAGGTTGGATGCACCACAAGCTGTTGACGGATTGTGAATTTTCATTTGGAAAAATAAATATGGTCACTTTATCAGTCAAAACTGTTGTCTTGGCTTTTGTTTCTGTTGTCTGGTTAGGTCACATTTAAGTTGGTGTTAAGTTATTGTCCTGGGAAGTCTTTTTATGTATTATTATTGTATTGTGATATGTTTTGTTTCATGTTGAAAAAAATTAATTTTTATTAAAAAAAATATATACAACACTTTGGTTGCCTAAGGTTAAATTCATGATATACCATAGATTGCCAGCGCTATTTGTCTATGGAGAAAGTCCCCTTCTTTGCAGGGCTATAACTTTTTAAATTCTATTGCTACATTGCCATTATTAGGGCCCATTCAAAGTCCTATATGTATTGTTCATTGTGTAGCAACGTTAAACTTTTTCATTCACATATTCATAGTAAAGTATGGTCTAATGTATAAGTATGTTTTCATCTCTTTCTGCAGCTTTCTCCAGAACGTGATCTATAGCCCCAAATACATTATATTGATGATGCAATACAGTTTTATGGCAATCAGCGCGATATAAAAAATTACAACTAGACGTACTTCTAGAAGTTACTACACGTCATCTGATGTTGACCGGATGGGCTAGGGGCCGTTTATAATTCCGTGGGCAGCGTTATACCAATCATCTAATGTGGGTCAAATGTTGATAATAGCAGTTAGTATCGAAGACGGTAACGTTACACGCTGAAACTCACCCCAGTCTCCGCGCGCCGTTGGACGATCATCGTAGAGTTGAAATCTTATCATTATGGGATGTAAATTTACCTGGTCCATCTCCAGCTTGTATAATGGTATAT
>NC_140183.1:25932508-25957508 GCF_963971535.1 Notolepis coatsorum | reverse complement strand
CTCACAGCGGAGTTGAAGGGGGCTGGCGGAGGCCGGGCTAATTGCGGTGGAATTGTGTGCGGGTGATTAAGCTCACAGAGAGGAGTGCCTGTTTGACTAATGAGAGCAGCTGTCGAGGCGCAGGACCCTTCGATAGTGCAGGGGAGTCTCTGAGTCCTAGAGCTGACACACACACACACACACACAAACACACACACACACACACACACACACACACACACACACACACACACACACACACACACACACACACACACACACACACACACACACACACACACACACACACACACACACACACACACACACACACAAATAATGACTCCTCAGTGGTATCCCTCTGCTCTAGCTGTCATCACAGCCACTGTCATCTTCAGCCCTCCTCTCAACTTGTCCCCATGACGGGGGTGACTCGCTGCTCGTTGGAGCCGGTGATGCGGCGACCGTCTGAGGGGAGTTTGTTTCATTGGCGTCTCCGGAACTCAACGGAGGAGGGGATGAGAAGGGAGGACAGCCCGTCAGACAGAGGAGGGGATGAGCAGGGAGGACAGCCCGTCAGACAGAGGAGGGGATGAGAAGGGAGGACAGCCCGTCAGACAGAGGAGGGGATGAGAAGGGAAGACAGCCCGTCAGACAGAGGAGGGGAAGAGAAGGGAGGACAGCCCGTCAGACAGAGGAGGGGATGAGAAGGGAGGACAGCCCGTCAGACAGAGGAGGGGATGAGAAGGGAGGACAGCCCATCAGACAGAGGAGGGGAAGAGAAGGGAGGACAGCCCGTCAGACAGAGGAGGGGATGAGAAGGGAGGACAGCCCGTCAGACAGAGGAGGGGATGAGAAGGGAGGACAGCCCGTCAGACAGAGGAGGGGATGAGAAGGGAGGACAGCCCGTCAGACAGAGGAGGGGATGAGAATGGAGGACAGCCCGTCAGACAGAGGAGGGGAAGAGAATGGAGGACAGCCCATCAGACAGCCTTGTGCAAACGAGACACTGCTGTTGCCTTTCAAAACAAAACAAAACAACAAAAGCTGAGGAGATGAGGAAAGGAACATGACGCCAGGAAGTGAGAAGAGGGGTGTTTTTTGTTGTTGAGACAGAAGGTTTTCGCAAGGCCGGGTAGGACGTGTTGTTGTGTTGTCTTTTGATTTGTTTCAAGTCGTCAAGTGCACTCAGAGTTAGTTTGGTTTGGAAACGTGTTACAACTCATTGAAAAGAGACCAACTAGGTTCAACTATCTGTATTATGTAGCACAACTGTGACAACACTGTGACAACACTGTGACAACGCTGTGACAACACCGTGACAACGCTGTGACAACACTGTGACAACGCTGTGACAACGCTGTGACAACACTGTGACAACGCTGTGACAACGCTGTGACAACACTGTGACAACACTGTGACAACACTGTGACAACACTGTGACAACGCTGTGACAACACTGTGACAACACTGTGACAACACTGTGACAACACTGTGACAACACTGTGACAACGCTGTGACAACACTGTGACTGTGACAACACTGTGACAACGCTGTGACAACACTGTGACAACGCCGTGACAACACTGTGACAATACTGTGACAACGCTGTGACAACACTGTGACAATGCTGTGACAAGACCCCCCGCCTCTCTCTCCATACAGTACCAGCAGCTGCAGGTCTGATGAGCACAGAGTTGCTGTGATGATTCGGTGGTGGTGAGGACCCAATAGCAATCACAGGAACGAGGAAGAGAGACAGGCAGGACACAACAGGATGTAGTTTAACAAAAGGGCTTTACTTGTATTTACACAAGGCTTAAACTACAACAAAACAAGAATAGTACCTCAGCATAAACTGGCAGATTACACGATACCAAAGACCCGATAAC
Organism: Notolepis coatsorum; assembly: GCF_963971535.1. Lineage (NCBI taxonomy): Eukaryota > Metazoa > Chordata > Actinopteri > Aulopiformes > Paralepididae > Notolepis > Notolepis coatsorum. The sequence goes on along the minus strand of NC_140183.1, from coordinate 25,955,637 downwards.
AGGGTACAAACGTGGAATCACAAACATTGATATGATAACAATGAAAGCGAACCGACAGGGGAGTAACAGGGAAGGACAGAATATATAGGGGGGACTAATTACTAACAAGACACACCTGGACAGACACACAGGCTGAAAAAACAATGACACCAAATATATGACAGGACTGACTAACAATACATACAAAATACAACACACTAGACCAGACCAGGAAACAGAGTGGGTAACAAAGACAACACCACGGAGAATACATTGAACATTACAGACATAAAGAGGATACACACATGAACTGCCCATAACTGTGGCAGTAACGGGAGTAATGGGAAAAGTCCACTAGATGGGGGTGCAGGGCAGGGTCTCTGAGGTGCAGGGCAGGATCCCTGAACTGGTGGGGGAACGAAGCCAGGCTGCTGGACAGGCGGATCCTGACAGTTGCCAGTCGATAATTCTTGCTATTTAAAAATATTCCTCTTCTTCTCCCCCACTACTCCTCCAACGGGTGGTGGATGGTTTTATGTTGACGGTAGATGGGGAAACACAACTAACACTCGTCTTTATTAAATGTTGTTTCGGGTTTTCCCACGAGAATGCACGCCTGGTTGCGTCTATTATGGAGAGAGAGGCGGGGGGTCTCATCTCCATGTACAGTAACCGAACCTAAGAAGACACACAACAACAGACAGACAGCTCAGTGATTGAAACCTACGTGTTTGTGCGACCATGTCGACCTGAACAATGGGGAATAATAATAAGAATGAGCCGCCTCGGGGGCCTGGAGGATACCGCAGGCGGAAGACGGACACTGCTGCTGGAGCTGGACCGAGTCATGTGAGACAAGCCGGCGGCAGCAAGGCGCACGGAGCCGGGGAGAAACCACAGCCTCGCCCCGCTGAAGTACGACCACCATCATCATCATGAATTGTGCCTCAAAGCATGAATGAACCGGTATTTCGCTGAAGTACGACCACCATCATCATCATGAATTGTGCCTCAAAGCATGAATGAACCGGAATTTAACACAGAGGTGCTTCACAGCGCGTCTCAGGCGAGAGCGTAAAGGGGGGCGTAATAGCGTAGGTCAGTGGCCAATCAGAGCGCAAACCGGGAACCCGGAAACACAAACGCGTTGGTAAAAGCATAGCCGCATCCTTAACAGTCAAAGATCTCTAGTGTCTAGTGAACAGAAGGCCACGCCCCCTCACCCTACTGAGAGCTCAGAAAGGGTGAACTAAAACACTTAGAACAAATCAAATGATACATGAAAAACGATACTTGTGACATTAGCAGTCCATAATAAGCAATTTATGACTGAATTAAAACATCACCGTACGTGTATCTTTAATAATCAATGGATCAATAGAGGGCAAAGCGATTGAACCGATAAGCAGATGACATCACTGAGTTTGCATACTCCAATGGAATATATTACACTACCTACTACAGTTTAACTGATTCCATTTGAAAAGTAACCTTTCCCAACCTGGGTTAATGAGCAGGACCCGCAGTGGCGGCTCGCCACTAGGGGCGCTCGGGCGCCGCCCCCCCTCAGGCCCCTGGTTATATGAGAGAACAAGAAAAATTATTTTTTAGTTTTTTGTTTTATAGCCCTATAAATAATATAAACATGTTTAAAATGAATAATATTTACTCATTTTAAGTATGTTTGTGTTTCCAATGCACAATATAACGTTAATATATAAAATAAAAATACTCGTTTTAACTTTTTTTTTTTATATATATATTTCTCGGCCCGGGCTAGACGCAATAGCGCTCTGAGTGCGCGTCACTGTTTGATCGCTGTATCCGTCGCAGCCAATCAGTGCGTAACGCGTTGTGCGTTGAAATATGACTATTATGTTGGAACCCGGGCGCGATTTGAAGCGGTCTAGGCAGCAGCGTCAAGAATTTCCTTAGCCGCATTTCGCGGAGACGCTCTCTGATTGGCCGACGCCAGTATTTTTTTCCGTAGCAGCATTTCGCGGAGACGCTCTCTGATTGGCCGACGCCACTTTTCTATGTTCCAATTTTAGGTTTTCTAGCTTGGTAAAGATAGTTGTGTTGTTGTGAGATCAGATGCAGCTATTTGTCTTAGAGCGTGACTGCAAGTTCTTTCGACGGTTAAGCTTAGGCACTCTTTCAAAGTTGGTTAAGGTTAGAGTTTGTCTTAGAGCAGGGCGATAGAACGCCAGGTAGTTTGCAGGCTGTTAGACGCGGAAATGGACAAAGAAATCAAGTACTTGTGCTTGTGTTGTGTGGTGCTAACTGCTAACAGCTAACACTTGGCTAACAAGCTATAGGCGGATGCAGTCTGGACAGTGGACAGTGGTCTGGATATACATCAACAGTGGATTATACACTTTATCAAGCCCTCCTGCCCTGGACGTTTTCAACTAAACAGTAAGTCTCTCTCGCTCTCTCTCTCTCTCGCTCTCGCTACACAGCTGTCTCCGACAAATGTTACGGAAATGATTGACTGTGCTTGCTGAGACGATAATAGGCTAGCGATGCAAAACGCGCTGCTGTGTTGTGAACTATAACATTAATTTAGCTGCTGCTGATGCATAATGAATGAATGGTGAGTTGTTTAAAATGATACGTGTGTTAATTATTTTATTGGATTGATCCGAGAGACAGAGAGAGAGATTGCTCCAGAGCATCTCAGAGCATTACATTTTAAACTGGACCTAACGTGAACCCCCGGCTGCGACCCACCAGGCTGCGACCCACCAGGCTGCGACCCACCAGGCTGCGATAGTAGGAGCCGCTACTGAGGACCCCGGACATAACGTAACAAAACGAAAAGGATGATGATAAAATAAGAGGGGAAAAAAACTGGTTTGCTGGTAAATGTGCTTTAACACGCATGTTATTGTAGAGCAGGCGACAGACACAATCTGATTACAGAGGCAGATAATAGGCAACAGATTTGGTCTGCGGCCCATTAATTATTGAATGCACTGCAGCGGGACCGTGGCCCGCTTATTCTCTCTCTCTCTTTCATTCTCTCACTTAGTCTCTCGTTCTCGCTCTCTCTCTCTCTCATTCTCTCGCTTGGTCTCTCGTTTCCTCTCTCTCTCTCATTCGCTCGCTTGGTCTCTCATTCCCTCTCTCTCATTCTCTCGCTTGGTCTCTCGTTCCCTCTCTCTCTCTCTATCTCTCTCATTCTCTCACTTGGTCTCTCTCTCTCTCTCTCTCTCTCTCTCTCTCTCTCTCTCTCTCTCTCTCTCTCTCTCTCTCTCTCTCACACTTGGTCTCTCTCTCTCTCTCTCTTTCTCTCTCTCTCTCTCTCTCTCTCTCTCTCTCTCTCATTCTCCGTCTTTATTTCAAAGTGGCTGCCTGTGAGTGTTTCCCCCCAGCGCGGTGTTGATTAATACGCTGGCTGAAACTGTGCCGCCACGACCATCCGTCTGCATTAAGGAGCGCCGGCTTCTCCTCCTTCCTTCCCCCTTTCTTTCTTCCCCTCTCTCTCTCTGTTGAGTTTTCTTTCGTTCTTTCTTTCTTGCTTACGAGAGCTTTTCCCGTCCCGGTGTGCGCGACTTGCATGCCCACGGCGCGCCGCCCTCTTTGTAGGGTAGACAAGGAGCATGCATTGGATTGGACGCAGCACGGGTTCATAAATACACTCTCTCTCTCTCTCTCTCTCTCTCTCTCTCTCTCTCTCTCTCTCTCTCTCTCTCTCTGGGCCTTCGTTCCAATCATGATGAACAACAGCAACGGTCTGTGTGTGTGTGTGTGTGTGTGTGTTTGTGTGTGTGTGTGTGTGTGTGCGTGTGTGTGTTTGTGTGTGTGTGTGTGTGTGTGCGTGTGTGTGTGTGTGTGTGTGTGTGTGTGTCATAGTGTCAGGGCGCAATGTGTCTGTCATTTAGGTAGATGGGAAGTGGGAAGTGACCCCCCCCCTGCTCTCTCTCTCCCTCTCTCTCTCTCTCTCCCTCTCCCTCTCCCTCTCTCTCTCTCTCTCTCTCTCTCTCTCTCTCTCTCTCTCTCTCTCTCTCTCTCTCTCTCTCTCTTTTAATCAGCCCTTTTCATGAGCTCTTCACCACTCTCTGGAATTAATTCACTCAACTGACACTGGAGTCTTTCACTCACTCAAACACACACACACACACACACAGGAATACGTGTGCAGTGCTGTAAAGTATCAAAGTAAAAGTACTATGTTACAGAACTTAAGTAATTTTCTTAGTATCTGTACTTTACTTCTTATATTCATCACCACTTCCACTTTCACTTCACTACATTGAAAAGAAAAAAATATATACTTACTCCACTACATTGAATTTACATTTAATGATTAAAGGTGCTATATATAACGTTTTATGTAGAGTAATCATTTTAAACATATATAAATCCAGAGCTTTTAGAAGGGTGTGTCATCATAAAAGTATTGCTTCCCCCCCAAATGTTATTAATAATTTTAAAAGGTTTTGCGGGTCCAAAATGAATGTTGTTGTTTACATGTTGTGTGCATGTATCCCATTCCCCTCCCTACTTTCCATTTCCCCATGTGGAATACACCTGATTGGATAAATGACATGCTGGTGCTCTAGTGGCTGAATGTTATCTATAGCACCTTTAACATTGGACACCTCTTTACTCTTTACTAAATAAAATCTGAATATAATTGTGTCATCATGATATTGGAATTTCCGGACTGTATAAATCAATGCCTCTAGGTGGCGGTACACACATGAGAACAGTCAATCACTCCCACACATGTTGTAGAACAAGATCATAAGCATGTGAACAACTGGCGCTCTCGTCAAGACATGTTGAGGCATATCTCCCACAAGACCAAACAGATGGCATTAGCAGTAAATGTCATGATAATTTAAAATATGATATCAAGTCAAGTCAAGTCAAGTCAAGAGTTTTAATTGTCACGGCATACAGGTATACAATGAAATGCGGGTGGTCTTGCCCGCAACGATGTGCAATACAGTGGTACATATAATAGAATCAAAAGAAGAAAACAACATTGTGCAGTAACAGGTAGCAGGTAACATGGAGTGACATCTCGGTATCTGTACATAGTTATTTACAGAGCATGTGTGACATGCTAGTTAGCTTTGGTAGTGCAATACACTGTTCCTGTTATTCTAATTTAAAGTGTCCTTTCCTTTGGCCATAAGTGTGCGTGTGTGCGACATGAGTGTGTGCCCGCTCATGTTAAAGTGTTAAGTGGCTGCTCGTGTGTGAGCGTGCACAGTGTGCGTGTCGTGTGTGTGTTCATGTGTGCTTGTGTGTGGACAGTTCAATGTTCTGAGCACTCAATGTTCATTGTTCATGGCTCTGATGGCCTGGGGGAAGAAGCTGAGCCTAAGCCGCTCTGTCCTAGTAGCTGGGGTTCGCAGGCGTCTGCCTGACCTCAGCAGCTGAAACAGGCTGTTATTGGGGTGGTGAGGGTCTTTCATTATCCTGCAGGCTCTGGATTTGCACCTCTTGTTGTATAGAACCTGCAGGGGGGGTAGTGCAATACCCGTGGTACGCTCGGCTGAGCGCACCACTTTCTGTAGGGCCTTCTTGTCCTGTGCCGTGCTGTTTCCATACCAGGCAGTGATGTTTCCGGTCAGGATGCTCTCTACAGCTCCTGAGTAGAAGGACTGGAGTATCTTCCCCGATACTCTGAACTTCCTTAACTGTCTCAGGTGGTAGAGACGCTGTTTCGCCTTCTTTACTACTGTGTCTACAGTATGTGTGTTGACCATGTCAGGTCCTCTGAGATGTGGACCCCCAGGTACTTGAAGCTGCTCACCCTGTCCACGGTAGCCCCGTTTATCATCAGTGGTGTGTGTGTCTCCTGCTGTCCTCTCCTATAATCCACGATCAGTTCCTTGGTTTTGCCAATGTTCAGGAGCAGGCTGTTGTCCTGGCACCAGCGTTCCAGTACCTCAACCTCCTCCCGGTAGGCCTTCTCGTCGTTGTCCGAGATCAGCCCCACCACCACCGTGTCATCTGCAAACTTCACTATGGAGTTGGAGCTGAACTTGGCCACACAGTCGTGTGTGTAGAGTGAGTACAGCAGGGGGCTCAGAACACAGCCCTGGGGGGACCCGATGCTCAGGGTGATGGTGTTGGAGGTCTGACCCCCCACCCTGACCGCCTGGGGTCTTTCGCTCAGAAAGTCCAGTACCCAGGCGCTCAGGGCGGAGCTCAGACCTAGCTCGATCAGCTTGTCCACCAGTCTGGTGGGGACTATGGTGTTGAACGCTGAGCTGTAGTCAATGAACAACAGTCTCACATAGCCCCCCTTCTGACGGTCAAGGTGCGAGAGGGTGCTGTGCAGTACCTGGGAGACCGCGTCGTCGGTGGACCTGTTTGTCCTGTATGCAAATTGCATAGGGTCCATATCACTGGGGAGGGAGGCACAAATGTGGTCCTTGACCAGCCTCTCGAAACATTTCATGACCACAGAGGTGAGTGCCACCGGTCTGTAGTCATTTGGACATGCTGGGGAGGGTTTCTTCGGCACAGGGATGATGGTAGACATCTTGAAGCAGGCAGGGACCACTGACTCCGCCAGTGATTGATTAAATATGGCGGTGAACACAGGGGCCAGCTGGTTGGCACAGGTCTTGAGTATACGTCCTGTTATGCCATCTGGGCCAGCAGCCTTCCTGGTGTTCACCTGCATAAATGCTCTTCTCACACTGTGTTCCGACAACGAGAGAGCGTCCCCCCCCCCTCGCGGTTGCCCCCCCCCCTCCACAACAGCCGGCGTGCCAGTGACGTCACTAGCCGGAGAGCCAGCAGCGCCACTGTCTACACCAAACCGAGCGTAGAAGGTGTTGAGCTTGTCCGCGAGGGAGGCGTCGTCGCTCCCCATTGAGGGGGCGCTGACTTTATAGTCAGTTATTGTCTTCAGTCCCTGCCATAATCCTCTTGTGTCATTTTGTGCCATTTGTGTCTCCAGTTTATCAGCATATGTCCTCTTAGCAAGTTTGACAGCTTTGCGTAGAGTATAGACTGAAGCCTTATACTCCTCCATGTTTCCTGACTCTCTACCCAGGTTGTAGGCGGTGGTACGAGAGTTCAGAGCTGCTCTAATAGTGCTATCCACCCACGGTTTCTGGTTTGGGAAAATCCGCACCGTTTTCCTGAGGACAATACCATCAGCTATTGTTGTTATGTAGCACACCACTGTGTCTGCTAGTTCACTGACGTCACTGGCGCTTCCTATGAACATATCCCAATCCGTGTCTGCAAGCACGTCCTTGAGCGTGGCCTCTGATTCGTCGGTCCACTTCTTTGTCTCACGTGACACGACGGCGTCACGTGATCTCTGTTGATATGCCGGAAATAGCAAGATGGAGTCATGATCGCTCGAGCTTGTGGACCCCGTTAATGGCGGAGCGGCTACTGCCTTGTAACCCGCTTTGAACGGGGAATAGCAGTGGTCGAGTGTGTTCTTCCCTCTGGTGGAGCAAGCGATGTGCTGGAAAAAGGACGGCATATCAAAAGTCACTGTCATTACCAATGGATGTGCACAATGAATCGAATAATAATATTTAGGAAAGAGTCCTAATATGGCCATGGTCCTAGTAGACCTCAAGATGTGGTTCCTTGGTGAAAATGAAAAAGGTTTTCCTTTCCCGTTTACCAGTGATGTTGTCCTTGATGCTGCATGTGGGGTTAATGGTAAAATTGTGTTTTACATAAGGATTTTATGTTTTGTTAACATTCCAATTTTGAAAAGCCATATTGCTAAAACAAAATAACCAGATGTTGCAGAGAATGCACTGGCGCTGGTGACCTGATCTGCAATGCTAAGCTTGTTTTGGCTAGCGATTTTAACTGCTGCTTCGAAATGCAAAATCCCCTGACTTATCAGAGAGAGAAATGTATATTAGAAGGCTTTGTTCACTGGAACCAGCCTGTATGAACCACAGATGAAGCCAGGAGCGATCTATTAATAATAGTCCATTCATTTTCCTATAGCTGCAGGAAATCATGCAGAGACAGGAACAGCCGGAAATATGTCAAAACCAATAATATTACATTCAGACGGTAGGTGCCGACGGTATACGTTTCGAATCATGAACTTTGCAAAATGCCTGTCAGAAATGTCAACTGGAATGCACCCTTGGAACGCCCGTGGAGTCGCGTTGTCTTGAAATCAACTAGTAATAGCTGGGAGTTACCATGGCTAGCTAGTTAGCTGTAAGGGATAATACATGACATCGTGTGCTGTTATCTGAAAATAATTCTCAATGCACAGGGGGTAATTAGCTAACGTTAGTTGGATTTGCCTGGAAAGTCACTTTAGCTACATCTTCGTTAGCCTAGCTAACATTAGCTACATAGCAAGCAAGCTATACAAAAATAAACAATGTTTAATGTGACTGATCTAGTGAGCTAGAATCAGAATATTACACCCATAAATAGCTAATGTCAAATATAAATAACGTAACGGTCATACCAAACTGTTCATTTTGACAGGAGCTAGCTAATGTTAGCTAGTTAGCCAGCTAGCTAGCGAGTAGTACCGGTGCTATGTTGATAAACCTCTTGAATCTTGAATTTCGGTCAACTAACGTTAGCGAGATTGGCCTACGTGTAACGAAGGTACCGCAAGTCTATCCACAGTCACGATGGACTTCAAGTGTTGCGAAGTGACTGTGGACGTTAGCGGTACTGCAAGTTAAACTCACTCGCCCTTAAAAGGCATCCAGGCACATTACCAAGAAGTGAATTCACCTCTTGGTATAGTGGTCTGCGATGTCGCCCGCGGCGCGGGAGACCGGGGTTCAACTCCCACTCGGGGCAATCCCTTAACAGGGGTAGAATTCTGAAACACAATGCAGAGCAATACGAGACCGGTCACATACGTTCCGTTACATATTCATAATTATGAAAGTGTGGTGCCGAAGGATAGGAGTCTGAGGCGGGGTATCGAAAGACACAGCTAAACATTTATTAAACATCAACTCAACGTCAACACTGTTTACTTGCTAGGAACTCGTTTGCCGATAGGAAAGTAACAAACAATATCTTATCTCCAACACATAGTTCTGTTTCAAGTTTCAAGTTTCTTTATTAGTTGTCATACAGAAGTACAGAATACTTTTATACAAAATGCTTCTTTCTGTTACGCTCCAGAGACTGTGCTAGACAAAAATAGATAAGTATAAAATAAAATAAGTATAGCAAGTAAAAAATAGAAGTCACGTACGTAGACACAAGTGTTCAGTATGTACGTACAATGTTCAATGCAGAGTAGAAGTAACTGAGTTACCATACAATATACTAATATACAATATACTATATAGTGCAAAGCAGAAATGGGATGAGGTACAATTTAGGTACAATTTACAGTAAGGTGTAATGAGGTATGGGTTGTAGTGAAAATTCTTTACCAATAAATATAAAGTGTGTTTAGGTGTTCTAAAGTGTGTAAAGTGGGTGCTGCAGTGAGTTGTTTGTTTAAAGTGAGTGTGTGCGTGTGGATGTGTGTGCTGTGAGTGCATTTGATGGTTGTTACATAGTGTTATTGTTCGTTGAGCATCCTGATGGCCTGGGAATAGAAGCTTCTTCTGAGTCTTTCTGTGCTTGCCATGAGACTCCGGTATCGCTTGCCTGACCGCAGCAGTTCTGTGGGTGAATTATGTTGATCCACCACTAAAGATGGAATTGTTTAAATGTATGTTTAATCCAGTAAGAATAGTACTAGGCTATATAACATACATCTGTGTAAGTAGATTACATTAACTAAACGTATTGCCCTTTTGACATGTAGCCTACATATTCATAATCATGAAAGTTTATTTGGAAGACTTTTTTATTCTGTACTTAGTTTGAAAGTGGTCAGATAGTTCCCTCTGTGGGTAATACAGACAGTCTTCACACATTCATAAATAACATGAATGTTTATGCACTGTATTAAAAGACGTTTTGTTCAATGAAAAAAATAATCCTTTTTTTTCCCGAATACCGTGATATCGGGCCCGCCTGATCTCAAACCTACCGAAGGCGGCCCATGTCACCCCACTTCTTAGGGACCTGCACTGGCTCCCCATTGCTGCACGAATCCGCTTCAAGGCCCTCGACCTAGCATACCGTGCGGCAAAGGGAACTGCTCCCGCCTACCTCCGGTCAATGGTCTCTAACTACACACCCTCAAGACCCCTACGCTCTGCATCTTCTGGCCGCCTCAGACCTACTCGTATCCAAGCTCCGGGAGGGTCATCAAAGAGAAGTCGCCTATTCTCAATCCTTGCCCCACAATGGTGGAATGAACTACCCACCCCAGTTAGGACAGCCGAAACACGTCCAATCTTTCGCCGTCGACTAAAGACGCACTTCTTCAACCATTATCTGAATTAATTAAAAAACCCTAACTAACCATACTGTCATGCACTTGTCCTAATAAACTAACCTACACTGTAGCACTCAACACTTTGATGAACATTGTTACTCAGCTGATAGAGTTGTGCCCTTCCTGATGGCTTGTCGTACAGAACTTGTAAGTCGCTTTGGATAAAAGCGTCAGCTAAATGACTAAATGTAAATGTAAATGTATATACCGTGAAACCGTGGTATTTTTAAGGTTATCATACCATCAAAATGTCATAATGGCACATGCCTACCTGTGTCAATGTCACCCATGAGAGGTCAATGTCACCCGTGAAAGGTCAATGTCACCCATGAGAGGTCAATGTCACCCGTGAGAAGTCAATGTCACCCGTGAGAGGACAATACTAGGCTATTTCCATACAGTCTATATTAGGGCTGTCCCCGACTAAGGATTTGGATGGTCGACTAGGATTGGCCAAAATTTGCCATTAGTCGATTATTGGTCGATTAAAAAAAAATACAAAAAATGTATAATATTTAATTTCTTTAATTTTTTTTTTTATCATTCCATTTGGGCTGTGGGGGGTGCTTAATGTCTGAAGGAGTCGACTGAAGGCTTCTTGTCCTCTGCAAAAGCATGCAATTGGTCCACTGATGGATACATCTTGATATTTGTCTAGTCTAGTGTGTTCATTAGATGGGTGAAATCCTCTTTCAGTGCCTCTGTGCCTGTTTTCGTAGGCAGTTAGCCTCTGGTATGCGTGCCATTAGCGTTAGCCACGCTTCTAGGCCTCTTTTCTTTTGGAAAGAATGATAAAATTATTTTTAATTAAATTTGTTTTATTATTTTTTTTATTATATTCGACTAAGAGGTTGGACAGTCGACTACGGCTCCTTTCGACCGATTAGTCGACTAATCGATTAATAGGGGTCAGCCCTAGTCTATATACATCAGACATGCATTGGGGTACTTCGTCTTTTCTCGCAGTCAAGCCTACTTTTGGCTGAAAACACAGACACCATTCCTATAGATCACTATTGTATAAGAACTGTTGGCAGGATGCTTACATAGTTTGAAAGGTTTGTACTGTTAGAGCATCAAAGAGAAAACAATTGCTTTCCAACACTGACTGTTGGAGCTATTTTGAAAAGTTACATTTGATCCATGACTGTCAATCCATCAGTACATGACGTACTGTACATGACGTTATGACGTTCCACCAAGTAGGACCAACCGTTACGCCAAATCTTTTGTACCCTCGGCTATCAGACGTTTAAACACAGTAGTCATTTTAAGTAGCCTTTTACACTTAGTTGTCTGTTTTTACTTTTACTTTTACTGGATTGTGTATTGCATGGAATGTTGTTGTTGCGGTGCTATCATTGAGATGTTTTGTTTTTGTTGTTTGTTGTTTTTGTTACTCGTGAAGCTACAAATATGAATTGCCCCACGTGGGATCAATAAAGTTGTCTGAATCTGAATCATACAATAGTACATTTAATAAAGTTTTGTGTTTTGTTTTGTTTTGTTACTTTGTACTTTAACTTTTTAATACTTAAGTACATTTAATGTAGTGAGCTACGTTAAGATGTCTAAAGTAGAAGTTCTTATGGGTGACAGTATCAAGTAAGATAACTTTAATTTGACTCAAGTGTGGCTTTCATGTACATACACTACTTAGTGTGTGTGTGTGTGTGTGTGTGTGTGTGTGTGTGTGTGTGTGTGTGTGTGTGTGTGTGTGTGTGTGTGTGTGTGTGTGTGTATAAAGTCTCCGTTTAGTTCCATCATTTACGGTATTAATAATCAACAAGCTCAGCTAAGGTCAGCTGTGTCCTAACAAAAACACTGCTAATGATAATGGAGCACACGCACGCACACACACCTTTCCTAGTAAGTAATTAGTAGAGATGTTCCGATACAATTTTTTTCTTTCCGATCCGATTCCGATACCTAAGCTTTGGGTATCGGCCGATACCGATACTTATCCGATACCAGTGCATACATTAAAAAAATAAGAAAATAAAAAAAATATTGTATAAATTATAAAACGTTTTTTTTTTTTTTTTAATACAGCTACTGTTTATATACTGTTTTTTTTAGTAATAACTATAAAGTTTTATTCAACAACAGGTGATTGTATAGATTAGTATTAGTATCAGTAATTGAAAACTATCTCAATGAGTTCACCCACGGAAAGGTTGTTGGCACATTAGTTCCACACGGACATTATTCGTTGCTGCACTTGCTTCCACAAGAAGGCTCCGTTTAGTAGCAGAGGCTCTGTTGTTGTGATTTTTGCACAATAAATATTCAACATTCTCCTTTGAGACTCCGCCTCAGACTCTTATCATTTGGCACTAAAAGCTAAACATTGTCGCCGATATGGCTGTCCGCAACATGTCATTAATTGTGTACGCGACGTGCAATTGTGCAATGACGACGTTACCGTGAGCTAGGTTAGCTAGCATCAGAGCTACCGGTATATGGAAAAACTAACGTTACTGGTGACATTGTGATTTAACTTGGAATACTCCTTTGCCAACTTGCTGTACTTTGCTTGCAGGTCTGCAGCCATTATTACTGGATTATGAATAGCCCCAACTTTAGCCAAGGTAACGTTATGGCTAAACCTTTAACGTTAGTTAATGCTAGCTTTCGGTTAGCTGTTCAGCTAATGCTAATAACATCAGAGCTCCCCGTCAACAGCGCTCTGCCGGGACGATGGCATTTTAAGAAAGTATCTGCTCTGTTGTTAAAATGGCAATTGACACTTTAATTCACGGTCGATTAAGCACACGTTTGTTTTATAATGCTCACTCAGCGAGTAGGGTATATCTACAGAGCCCAACGTCCGCAGTGTTGTTGATAAATTACGTCATATGGTATCGGAGCGCAACATTAGAGGGTACTCGCCGATACCGATACCAGCATTTTAGGCAGTATCGGCGGCATTTCCGATACTGGTATCGGTATCGGAACAACTCTAGTAATTAGTGCCCTATAAATGCCTACGCAATGCCAAAGGAGAGAAGGCAGTTTTGCTTTACAGTAAGTCAAGGGGAAAATAAAAAGTGTAAAAATAAAAAATTTAAAACTAAGCAAAACAAGAGCTTCATACAATCCCCCTTGGGGTTGTCAACAAGAGGGTAGGGGCAACTCTCCAAGGAGAAGCCCCCCCACCCAAAAACACACTCTTCAACATCGGCTGTGTTTTTTTTACACATCAGTTTGCTTTCAAACACATTTGAATCAAGGGAGATGGAAAGATGGAGAGAAGAGGAGGGGGAGGAAAAGGAGGAGGAGGAAGGGGAAGGATGTGTGTGTGTTTGTGTGTATGTGTGAAAAAAAAAAGATATATATATATATATATATAAAAAGAGAAAAATAGAAAACGTGTGTGTATACCTGCTCACCTCTCCATTCCATCTTCCCTTTAACTGGAGGAAAAAATATGTTTTGCATATATTGGTTTAAAAAATAAATGCTAAAATAGAAAAGGCAGCCTATAGCCACACTGCCAAAAGCCTACAGGCTGCATATTAATTGTACATATATTTAAGCAGGGTATATATATATATATATATGAGAGAGAGAGAGAGAGAGAGAGAGAGAGAGAGAGAGAGAGAGAGAGAGAGAGAGAGAGAGAGAGAGAGAGAGAGAGAGAGAGAGAGAGAGAGAGAGAGAGAGAGAGAGAGAGATAGAGGGGAGAGACAGACGGGAGTAGAAACTCAGAATCGAGACCAGTACCCGTGGTAGCTTTTTTCTGTCCTTTCATTATAACAAAACAATTAATTCTGTTGTAAAACTAAACTAAAGTCTAAACTTCTCAATTTCAACATTGCTATCACACCACACAAACTAAAACCCCTCCCTACCTCCCCAGGAAGAATAGCCCCAGCACTGCTGTGGCTAATGGGGATCCAAATAAACTTAAACTTAAACTCCCTTTCCCAAACTGTTCCTACAACAATCTTTTTTATGTTGCATGATCATGTATATATTTATTATGTATTATTCTTCTTTAAGTTTAAATATTAAAGTATAAATTATCTGGCCATCCTCAGTAAATACTATCAAACTCCTCTGACCTCACCTGGTCTTTCCACACACACACACAAAGGGATAATGGCTTGTAGCAGACTTAATGATTTTTTTATATTTCAGATAATGAAATTGAATGTTTATATCATCAACTATCCAGTTAGTATTTACAGTGTAACGTTTGGCTACTTTAAATCATTGAACGTAGAGAGAGAGAGCGAGGGAGAGAGGCTCAACCCACAGCAGTTAAGTGTTACCGTGATGTGGACATAACAGGAATGGCGAGGATGCCAAGCATGTTAGACACATTGGACTCGTTGCTCACACTGGTCTGTGTCTTTATGAAATTACAATCGCATGTCATTGAAGGTCCGCGCTGGTCTGTGTCTATAATGAAATTACAATTGCGTGTCATTGGAATTCGGATTATTTTCTAACTGGGCGGGTCCTATAGGTACCGAAATGTGGCACCGATTTATCTAACTACGTTACTCGGTAGTACCGACGTAATTCGGTTTGTACCTTTAAAAGTACAGCGTTCCGTACCCAACCCTACCTCAGGCCCCTAGCAAACAGCAGACAAACATTGGGGTGGAGGATGCCATTATCTACATACTCCTGGAGAGACTGCGCAGCACAGTGAGAATCATGTTCTTCCACTTCTCCAGCGCCTTTAACACCATCCAGCTCATAGTAATGCGACTGGACCATGGCCCGTGGCCTGGATCACTGACTACCTCACCAACAGACTACAATATGTCAGACTGCAGGGCAGCCGGTTAATGAAGTTAGATGGTTAGATGTACTGGTGAGCAAAACCGGTGCCCCCTTCCTGTCCACCCTTTACACCTCAACACAGAACTTCTGCTATAACAAGTATGTGCCACCTACAGAAGTTTTCTGAAGACTTCTTCACTGTTAGTTACATCACAGATGACAACAAGGATGAGCACAGAGCCCTAGTGGAGAGCTTTGTAGGGCGGTGTGACGGCAACCACCTCCAACTCAACATCAGCAAGACCAAGGGGCTGGTGGTGGACTACCAGTGAAGCAAGAAGAGGCGCACAACCCGAGGGGACGTGATGGAGACCTACAGGTTCCTGGGAGTACACTTGAACAAAATACTGGACAGGTCGGACAACACAGAGGCCCTCTACAAGAAGAGGCAGAACAGGCTGTTTTTCCTGAGGAGACCAGCGTCCTCTTTTTCGCTGTGGTATGCTCAACTCAAGATCGGTTCATATCGATACTCTTATTTTGAAAATCCTATGGCGAGTCTATACGCCCAACAACAATACAGCAGTAGCATGTGAAACGCTGTGTAGACGTTACAGCAGGGCTCCAGAGTGGTTTTGCGACCCAAAATAACACATTTATGGACAAACAAACTAGCAATAGTATAAATATATCACATGATGACACTTGATGGCTTAATGGCTGGGAGGAGAGGAGAGGAGAGGAAGAGAGAAGAGAGGAGAGGAGAGAAGAGAGGAGAAGAGAGGAGAAGAGAGGAGAAGAGAGGGGAGAATAGAAAAGAAGAGAAGAGAAGAGAAGAGCAGAGCAGAGCAGAACAGAACAGAGCAGAACAGTCAGAACAGTCAGAACAGAACAGAACAGAACAGAACAGAGCAGAACAGAGCAGAACAGTCAGAACAGAACAGAACAGAACAGAACAGAGCAGAACAGAGCCGAGAAGAACAGAGCAGAGCAGAGCAGAGCAAAGCAGAGCAGAGCAGAACAGTCAGAACAGAACAGTCAGAACAGAACAGTGCAGAACAGAACAGAGCAGAACATAACAGAGCAGAGCAGAACAGAACAGTCAGAACAGAACAGTCAGAACAGAACAGTCAGAACAGAACAGTCAGAGAAGAACAGTCAGAGCAGTCGTTCTGTAGGGGTGGGAATCACCAGTTTAATCACGATACGATACGATATCGATTCTTTGGACAACGATACGATATTATCCGATATCACACAGTCTGCCACGATACGATATGATACGATTCGATTCAGGTGCCTGCGATCGATATGAGACGATATTATGTGCCCATTTAATACAATCAGTAACATTTAAATCAACAAAAAAAAGGCAATGGAAATATCATGACATTTTTATTTTTGAGCTCTTCCAGACATTTAAATGAAAAACAATCTATTGTTTTTAATACAAATAGACCTCCTGTTCACTGTTTTTGGTTCATTTTTCTTTTTTTTCTCTCGATATTAATATCCTATTCACTGTCACAGAGCTGTATTTTGGCTGGAAAAGCATATTGGGAGTCCCAAGGTGCAGTACCGGCCAGATCCTGTTAGTGGGGCTATCCCCGAGAATGCACCCTCCCAGTCCCCACTTCTCTCTGCCTATGGCGCTGGGTTAGCTTGTTAGCTCACGCTAAAGTAACGTTATCTTCGATCTTTAACGCGACGTGGGCATAATGGAGTGACGAGGATTGCAAAGCAGGTTAGATGCATTGGACCCGTTGTGGAATAAAACAGCAGGGACATGTTTTGGGTCACAGAATAGGCACACTAGTGACGCTCTAGATGCTACTGCTGTTGATGTTAACGGAGTTTGAGTTTCACAACACTGGGCGCGGGGCGATGGCGTCGCCGTCTCCGGATTTTCAAAATAAGAGTATCGCAATATGAATCGATCTTTTTACGTGGCATCGATCCTATTTGATTATTGATAATAGATCGATATATCGATCTGGATCGATGTATTGTCCCACCCCTAGTCAGAACAGAACAGTCAGAACAGAACAGTCAGAACAGAACAGTCAGAGCAGTCAGAGCAGTCAGAGCAGAACAGTCAGAACAGAACAGTCAGAACAGAACAGTCAGAACAGAACAGTCAGAACAGAACAGTCAGAGCAGAACCGTCAGAACAGAACAGTCAGAACAGAACAGTCAGAACAGAACAGTCAGAACAGAACAGTCAGAACAGAACAGTCAGAACAGAACAGTCAGAACAGAACAGTCAGAGCAGAACAGTCAGAGCAGAACAGTCAGAACAGTCAGAACAGAACAGTCAGAGCAGTCAGAACAGTCAGAGCAGAACAATCAGAGCAGTCAGAACAGAACAGTCAGAACAGAACAGTCAGAACAGAACAGTCAGAACAGAACAGTCAGAGCAGAACAGTCAGAGCAGTCAGAACAGAACAGAGCAGTCAGAACAGTCAGAACAGAACAGTCAGAACAGAACAGTCAGAGCAGTCAGAACAGTCAGAACAGTCAGAACAGAACAGTCAGAGCAGAACAGTCAGAGCAGAACAGTCAGAGCAGTCAGAACAGTCAGAACAGAACAGTCAGAACAGAACAGAACAGAGTGGTGAAAGAGTGAGGAAACAATACAGCCAGATTCAGAACAACAGACATCATATCCTCAAAGCAAAAACAATGTTTCCTCTTTTCCTCTCTTTCTCCTCAGTGGGGTAGATGTATATATCCGTGTGTGTGTGTGTGTGTGTGTGTGTGTGTGTGTGTGTGTGTGTGTGTGTGTGTGTGTGTGTGTGTGTGTGTGTGTGTGTGTGTGTGTGTGTGTGTGTGTGTGTGTGTGTGTGTGTGTGTGTGTGTGTGTGTGTGTGTGTGTGTGTGTGTGTGTGTGTTGTGTGTGCACGAGTGTGGGTGTATGTACAGCAGAGCCTGCAGGGGTGCTGCAACTCTTAGCCCCAATGTCCATCCGGCCTGGATTTCACCCGGCCTGCTAGCCTTGCATCAGACACACACACACACACACACACACACACACACACACACACACACACACACACACACACACACACACACACACACACACACACACACACACACACACACACACACACACACACACACACACACACACACACACACACACACACACACACACACACACACACACACACACACACACACACACACACACACACACACACACACACACACACACACACACACACACACACACACACACACACACACACACACACACAGATCCCCTCAAGCCTCGCTCCAGAGCATGTACCCCCCTTCCTGTCTGCTGCGCTCTGCTTGCAAAGAGGAGGATGAGATTGAGATTGCAACACTTTGAAAACACACTACAGTTCCCCTCCCCATCTCTCCTCCACTCTACCCTCCTACATCTCTCCTCTTTCTTCCTACTTTCTCCTACTCCCCCCCCCTTTTCTCTCCTCTCCTTTCCTCTCCTTTCCTACTCTCTCCTCTCCTGCTCTCTCCTAAATAAAATAGTTTCAATGTTATGTGTGTTATGAGCCGTTACATGTGTTATGAACCTAGCTAGCTGAACTAACAGCTATCAATATTGCAAATAGACAGCATGCTTCTGCAAACATGTCAAAAGAACCAGTACATAGGAAAGTTAAACGCAGTCAAACAAAAGTGAACTTCAAGTTAAATCCCTGACGTCCACAACTCCGTTGGATTCTGGCAACTTCTGACAGAACAGACTCCACATTAGACCAGCTTTTGCTTTTTTTTTTTTTTTTTTTTCACTGCTCCGCCTCCAGTTTCAGACGTTTGGTGTTTTCAGCACCATGGACAGTGACACCTCATATTGTCGACCTTTGGACAAATTTGAAAGGGTGTTTCTTATTTTGAGGAAAAGGTTATGGGCCTTGAGCAGCGATTATGGATGGATACATCATCACTTGTTAACTAATTTAACCCTTTCACTACCACACTACAGACGGGTAACCTTTCACTACCACACTACAGACGGTTAACCTTTCACTACAACACTACAGACGACCGTCTGTAGTGTGGTAGTGAACAGGTTAACCTTCTGTAGTGTGGTTGTGAAAGTGTTAACCCTTTGTTGTGTGGCAGTGAAAGGGTTAACCTTCTGTATTGTCGCAGTGAAAGGGTTAACCCTTTGGTAGCGTGGTAGTAGTGAAAGGGTCTGTAGACCAGTGCCTGTGAGTTTTTTTTAGGAAATAGACTGAGCTATTTCTGTTTGCTTGGTTTTCCCCCAAGATAAAGTTTGTTGTTAAACACGTTACCCGAATCTTTCTATCTTTCTTTACCACCTTCTTTATGGGAGAGGACCAGCTAACGTGCTGCTGCAACTGTAGTTCTAATCAAACGCCCACAGGCAACCAGCCAGTCAACAACCTATGTTTCTAAAGTTTGCCTGAATTGGTTAACTTTTCACATCGCATTTCAAGATTCAAGATTCAAGAGGTTTATTCATCACATACATACAAAATACATATAGTGAAATGAAGGTGGCCATGCCCGCTTCGATTGTGCAAAAAATACAAATAATAAAATAGAATAAAATAATTAAATAGAATAGAAATCAAATCAAATAGACATGATAAAAAATTAAGATAAAATACAAAAGGCAATGAGTCCTATGTACACTTCTCTACAATATACAGTTCTGCCCTATGTCACTATGCTATCCTAACTATACTATACAAAAACATCCAGTTATGTTTTGATTTTTTCCTTTAAAGTGACCTCTTCTCATGTGATTAAAGTGACCTGTGGTGTGTTTGTGTGTGAGAGAGTGCAGATGTGTGTGTGTGTGTTCATGTGTGCTTGTGTGTGGAGAGATCAGTGTTCAGTGTTCTGGCCTGGGGGAAGAAGCTGAGCCTGAGTCTCTCTGTTCTTGCTCTGTATGCGCAGGCGCTTGCCTGACCACAGCAGCTTGAACAGGCTGTTGTTGGGGTGGTGAGGGTCCTTCATTATTCTGCAGGCTCTGGATTTGCACCTCCTATTGTATAAGTCCTGCAGGGGTGGTAGTGCAATACCCGTAGTACGCTCTGCTGAGCGCACCACTCTCTGTAGGGCCTTCCTGTCCTGGGCAGTGCTGTTTCCAAACCAGGCAGTGATGTTCCCAGTCAGGATGCTCTCTACAGCCCCGGAGTAGAAGCAGTGGAGTATCTTCCCCGATACTCTGAACTTCCTTAACTGTCTCAGGTGATAGAGGCGCTGCTTTGCCTTTTTTCACCACAGTGTCTATGTGTGTTGTCCATGTCAGGTCCTCTGTGATGCGGACTCCCAGGTAATTAAAACAGCTCACCCTGTCCACGACTGTCCATTTCCTTTTGAGTAAAGGCAATCATGGTGCAACCAAAGTCTATTTATGCTATGAATGATGTTTTCATATGAAGCAATAGGAAAGTAATGTTTTTTATTCTTCCTGATTGAGAGCCTCTAGTCGATCTACCGCACGATTGCACACACACACACACACACACACACACACACACACACACACACACACACACACACACACACACACACACACACACACACACACACACACACACACACACACACGCACACACACACACACACACACACACACACACACACACACACACACACACACACACACACACACACACACACACACACTTTTTGGCCCCCACACTTCTGGGGGTACTGGGTAGTTGCATATAGAGATAGATAGATAGATACTAAAGGGGGGGGGGGGGGGGCAGAGAGAGAGACATGAAGAAAACCGAAGGGAGAACGGGAAAAAGCAGTCAAGACAGATGAAAGGGAGTGAGAGACAGATAAAACGGGAGAGAGAGAGAGAGAGAGAGAGAGAGAGAGAGAGAGAGAGAGAGAGAGAGGAGAGAGAGAGAGAGAGAGAGACAGAGAGAGAGTTCTTCAGTTCAATAGCAGCTGATCGATGGCCAGTCTCCCGTGTCATCAGGAGTTGTGAGAGAGGGAGGAGAGAGAGATTATCGACAGGCATGAGGCAGTCGTGATTAGCTGTGAGATTTCAGTTCATCCACACACTGCAGGCATTGCTAATACACACACACACACACACCCAGAGGCACCTGTCATCCGCATACAGTGTTAGCCTAATGCCTATACTAATAGACTGAGCAAGTACCATACACTGTAAAAGAAAAACGATGCTATACAAAATATACAATTTGTGTTGTTGTTGAATTAACTAAATAGTAGTGATTTTAGAACCTGATATTTAATCACTCACTCCTATTAATAATCCAATATAAAAAGATCACTTGGAAATCTAAGTATTTTTTAAAGTGTACATTAGGGTGTAACGGTACACAGAAGCCACGTTCGTACGTACCTCGGTATTGAGGTCACGGTTTGGTACGATTTCGGTACAACAGGAAACAAATATTTATAATTATATATATATTTATATAATAATAAATTATTATTATTATTATTAATATAATAATATTCTATAGTCAGTGATACTGGTGTAATTCTGTGTTCAGGCATCCACCAAGTAAATTAATTCCCTACTGCACCTTTAACAACAACTTAGTTTCACTTTCACTTATAAGAGAATTTAACTTCACGTGAAGCCGAGACTGAAGAAGACTAGAGAACAGATGACATGTTACACAACAATGGCAGAGGATTATCAATATTTTGGATTTAATAGCAGCAACTGGAGAGGAGCTCAGATGATCTGGTGGTATGTTGTGCTTTTATTTTTTCTCCGATCAGCTGTGAGACTCCGCAGCCGCCGGAAAAGTTGATGTGTGTGTTCGCGCGCGCGTGTGTGTCTTTTGGTTAACATTATTGGGCGAACAAGAAAACTAAAGAAAACTGCAAAATTGTAATGGCCCTGCTGTGTTAAACATTTAATTAATTCATCATGGTTTTGTTTTAGGGACAAATAGGCTGTAGTAAACAGGAGAGGAGGAGGGGAGAGCTGAGTGCAGATGTCAGTGCGCGCTGTTGTTATTCTGTCCGCTTGTCATCTGAGACTATTCACCGTATGGCTGGATGTACCACACCGTGACGGCCGTACCGTAAAATTCGCGGGACAAATACACGTACCGTTACACCCCTAGTGTACATTATAAGACAAGTCTGATATGATCACATTTAATGACAAAATCTTTTATAAATCACTGTTATTTTCTGTAGTGATTTTCCAAAGACTGCAAGTCAAGCAATGTCACACATTACACGACTACCGGTAACAGGATTGCTCCAGATATTATTTTATCAGACGCTGATCTAAAATTGCATTGAACCCAGTCATACAAAAGAACAGAGGTAGTTGACCCAATTAAGTTATGGTTACGGCTATGAAGTTGGTAATAGATTAATCAAAAGTATAATTTTGATGAATTACATATTCTACCTTTAATTATAAATTTTTTTGTACTTGTCTAGTGAAAGAAACACAAGGGAGAGAGAGAGCGAGAGACAGAGACAGAGAGAGCGAGAGGGAGAGAGAGGGTGGGGGGGGTGAAGCTGGGATCTGAGCTTGTGCTGAACAGGAAGACCACAGCTCCTCCAGTCCTTTCTAACTCTCATATATCTCATTCTAACTCTCATTCTAACTCTCATTCTCTCTCTCATTCTAACTCTCGTTCTAACTCAAATTCTCTCAGAATGATCTTCATTGTCATTGTTACAGTTGTTACAACCAAATTAAAAAATGCAGCCCTAGGTGCTAGCCGTCACACAGTCCTTGATCTAAAAAAAAAAAAAACACTGTCCTAAACACAGTATTTAATATAAAAACAAGAGTAAGAGTAAGACATAAATAACATTAGCATAAACAGGGGGGTAAAAGATAATTGCACTATCCCTTAATGTTGTGTGTGCGTGTGCGTGGGGGGGGGGGGGGGGGGGGGTGGCAAGGGAGACTGTGTTTTAGATTTTAGCTGAGTTTAGTGCACATATGGCCCTAGGATAAAAACTAAACTTCAGTCTGTTAGTCCGGGTGGGCATGCCGCTGAAACGCCTGCCCGAGCGCAGCCGTACGAGGTGTTTTGCCCGGGTGGTGTGGGTCTTTCAGTAGTTTTACTGCTTTTTAAGACAGCAGGAGTTGTAT
>NC_140183.1:25906242-25928742 GCF_963971535.1 Notolepis coatsorum | reverse complement strand
CTAACAATCTGATGGTGAGCTCTCTTAACAGTCTGATGGTGAGCTCTCTAAGAGTCTGATGGTGAGCTCTATAACAGTCTGATGGTGAGCTCTCTAAGAGTCTGATAGTGAGCTCTCTAAGAGTCTGATGGTGAGCTCTCTAAGAGTCTGATGGTGAGCTCTCTAAGAGTCTGATGGTGAGCTCTCTAACAGTCTGATGGTGAGCTCTCTAAGAGTCTGATGGTGAGCTCTCTAACAGTCTGATGGTGAGCTCTCTAACAGTCTGATGGTGAGCTCTCTAAGAGTCTGATGGTGAGCTCTCTAACAGTCTGATGGTGAGCTCTCTAAGAGTCTGATGGTGAGCTCTCTAACAGTCTGATGGCGAGCTCTATAAGAGTCTGATAGTGAGCTCTCTAAGAGTCTGATGGTGAGCTCTCTAAGAGTCTGATGGTGAGCTCTCTAAGAGTCTGGTGGTGAGCTCTCTAACAGTCTGATGGTGAGCTCTCTAACAGTCTGATGGTGAGCTCTATAACAGTCTGATGGTGAGCTCTAAAAGAGTCTGGTGGTGAGCTCTAAAATAGTCTGATGGTGAGCTCTCTAACAGTCTGGTGGTGAGCTCTCTAACAGTCTGATGGTGAGCTCTCTAAGAGTCTGATGGTGAGCTCTCTAAGAGTCTGATGGTGAGCTCTCTAAGAGTCTGATGGTGAGCTCTCTAAGAGTCTGGTGGTGAGCTCTCTAAGAGTCTGATGGTGAGCTCTCTAAGAGTCTGATGGTGAGCTCTCTAAGAGTCTGATGGTGAGCTCTCTAAGAGTCTGGTGGTGAGCTCTCTAACAGTCTGATGGTGAGCTCTCTAACAGTCTGATGGTGAGCTCTCTAATAGTCTGGTGGTGAGCTCTAAAAGAGTCTGATGGTGAGCTCTCTAACAGTCTGATGGTGAGCTCTCTAAGATGGTGAGCTCTCTAACAGTCTGATGGTGAGCTATCTAACAGTCTGATGGTGAGCTCTCTAATAGTCTGGTGGTGAGCTCTAAAAGAGTCTGGTGGTGAGCTCTCTAACAGTCTGATGGTGAGCTCTCTAACAGTCTGATGGTGAGCTCTCTAACAGTCTGATGGTGAGCTCTCTAAGAGTCTGATAGTGAGCACTCTAAGAGTCTGATGGTGAGCTCTCTAACAGTCTGATGGTGAGCTCTCTAAGAGTCTGATGGTGAGCTCTCTAAGAGTCTGATGGTGAGCTCTCTAAGAGTCTGATGGTGAGCTCTCTAAGAGTCTGGTGGTGAGCTCTCTAAGAGTCTGATGGTGAGCTCTCTAAGAGTCTGATGGTGAGCTCTCTAACAGTCTGATGGTGAGCTCTCTAACAGTCTGATGGTGAGCTCTCTAACAGTCTGATGGTGAGCTCTCTAATAGTCTGGTCGTGAGCTCTAAAAGAGTCTGATGGTGAGCTCTCTAACAGTCTGATGGTGAGCTCTCTAAGATGGTGAGCTCTCTAACAGTCTGATGGTGAGCTATCTAACAGTCTGATGGTGAGCTCTCTAATAGTCTGATGGTGAGCTCTAAAAGAGTCTGGTGGTGAGCTCTCTAACAGTCTGATGGTGAGCTCTCTAACAGTCTGATGGTGAGCTCTCTAACAGTCTGATGGTGAGCTCTCTAAGATCGTGAGCTCTCTAACAGTCTGATGGTGAGCTCTCTAAGAGTCTGATGGTGAGCTCTCTAATAGTCTGATGGTGAGCTCTCTAACAGTCTGATGGTGAGCTCTCTAAGAGTCTGATGGTGAGCTCTCTAACAGTCTGATGGTGAGCTCTCTAATAGTCTGATGGTGAGCTCTCTTAACAGTCTGATGGTGAGCTCTCTAAGAGTCTGATGGTGAGCTCTCTAACAGTCTGATGGTGAGCTCTCTAAGAGTCTGATGGTGAGCTCTCTAACAGTCTGATGGTGAGCTCTCTAACAGTCTGATGGTGAGCTCTCTAATAGTCTGATGGTGAGCTCTCTTAACAGTCTGATGGTGAGCTCTCTAACAGTCTGATGGTGAGCTCTCTAACAGTCTGATGGTGAGCTCTCTAAGAGTCTGATGGTGAGCTCTCTAAGAGTCTGATAGTGAGCTCTCTAAGAGTCTGATGGTGAGCTCTCTAACAGTCTGATGGTGAGCTCTCTAAGAGTCTGATGGTGAGCTCTCTAAGAGTCTGATGGTGAGCTCTCTAAGAGTCTGATGGTGAGCTCTCTAACAGTCTGATGGTGAGCTCTCTAAGAGTCTGATGGTGAGCTCTCTAAGAGTCTGATGGTGAGCTCTCTAAGAGTCTGATGGTGAGCTCTCTTAACAGTCTGATGGTGAGCTCTCTAAAATAGTCTGATGGTGAGCTCTCTAAGAGTCTGATGGTGAGCTCTCTTAACAGTCTGATGGTGAGCTCTCTAAAATAGTCTGATGGTGAGCTCTCTAAGAGTCTGATGGTGAGCTCTCTAAGAGTCTGATGGTGAGCTCTCTTAACAGTCTGATGGTGAGCTCTCTAAAATAGTCTGATGGTGAGCTCTCTAACAATCTGATGGTGAGCTCTCTTAACAGTCTGATGGTGAGCTCTCTAAGAGTCTGATGGTGAGCTCTATAACAGTCTGATGGTGAGCTCTCTAAGAGTCTGATAGTGAGCTCTCTAAGAGTCTGATGGTGAGCTCTCTAAGAGTCTGATGGTGAGCTCTCTAAGAGTCTGATGGTGAGCTCTCTAACAGTCTGATGGTGAGCTCTCTAAGAGTCTGATGGTGAGCTCTCTAAGAGTCTGATAGTGAGCTCTCTAAGAGTCTGATGGTGAGCTCTCTAACAGTCTGATGGTGAGCTCTCTAAGAGTCTGATGGTGAGCTCTCTAAGAGTCTGATGGTGAGCTCTCTAAGAGAGTCTGATGGTGAGCTCTCTAAGAGTCTGATGGTGAGCTCTCTAACAGTCTGATGGTGAGCTCTCTAAGAGTCTGATGGTGAGCTCTCTAAGAGTCTGATAGTGAGCTCTCTAAGAGTCTGATGGTGAGCTCTCTAAGAGTCTGATAGTGAGCTCTCTAAGAGTCTGATGGTGAGCTCTCTAACAGTCTGATGGTGAGCTCTCTAAGAGTCTGATGGTGAGCTCTCTAAGAGTCTGATGGTGAGCTCTCTAAGAGTCTGATGGTGAGCTCTCTAACAGTCTGATGGTGAGCTCTCTAAGAGTCTGATGGTGAGCTCTCTAAGAGTCTGATGGTGAGCTCTCTTAACAGTCTGATGGTGAGCTCTCTAAAATAGTCTGATGGTGAGCTCTCTAAGAGTCTGATGGTGAGCTCTCTTAACAGTCTGATGGTGAGCTCTCTAAAATAGTCTGATGGTGAGCTCTCTAAGAGTCTGATGGTGAGCTCTCTAAAATAGTCTGATGGTGAGCTCTCTAACAATCTGATGGTGAGCTCTCTTAACAGTCTGATGGTGAGCTCTCTAACAGTCTGATGGTGAGCTCTCTAACAGTCTGATGGTGAGCTCTCTAACAGTCTGATGGTGAGCTCTCTAATAGTCTGGCCGTGAGCTCTAAAAGAGTCTGATGGTGAGCTCTCTAACAGTCTGATGGTGAGCTCTCTAAGATGGTGAGCTCTCTAACAGTCTGATGGTGAGCTATCTAACAGTCTGATGGTGAGCTCTCTAATAGTCTGGTGGTGAGCTCTAAAAGAGTCTGGTGGTGAGCTCTCTAACAGTCTGATGGTGAGCTCTCTAACAGTCTGATGGTGAGCTCTCTAACAGTCTGATGGTGAGCTCTCTAAGATCGTGAGCTCTCTAACAGTCTGATGGTGAGCTCTCTAAGAGTCTGATGGTGAGCTCTCTAATAGTCTGATGGTGAGCTCTCTAACAGTCTGATGGTGAGCTCTCTAAGAGTCTGATGGTGAGCTCTCTAACAGTCTGATGGTGAGCTCTCTAATAGTCTGATGGTGAGCTCTCTTAACAGTCTGATGGTGAGCTCTCTAAGAGTCTGATGGTGAGCTCTCTAACAGTCTGATGGTGAGCTCTCTAAGAGTCTGATGGTGAGCTCTCTAACAGTCTGATGGTGAGCTCTCTAACAGTCTGATGGTGAGCTCTCTAATAGTCTGATGGTGAGCTCTCTTAACAGTCTGATGGTGAGCTCTCTAACAGTCTGATGGTGAGCTCTCTAACAGTCTGATGGTGAGCTCTCTAAGAGTCTGATGGTGAGCTCTCTAACAGTCTGATGGTGAGCTCTCTAAGAGTCTGATGATGAGCTCTCTAATAGTCTGATAGTGAGCTCTCTAAGAGTCTGATGGTGAGCTCTCTAATAGTCTGATGGTGAGCTCTCTAAGAGTCTGATAGTGAGCTCTCTAACAGTCTGATGGTGAGCTCTCTAAGAGTCTGATGGTGAGCTCTCTAAGAGTCTGATGGTGAGCTCTCTAATAGTCTGGTGGTGAGCTCTCTAAGAGTCTGATGGTGAGCTCTCTAAGAGTCTGATGGTGAGCTCTCTAACAGTCTGGTGGTGAGCTCTCTAAGAGTCTGATGGTGAGCTCTCTAAGAGTCTGATGGTGAGCTCTCTAAGAGTCTGATGGTGAGCTCTCTAAGAGTCTGATGGTGAGCTCTCTAACAGTCTGATGGTGAGCTCTCTAAGAGTCTGATGGTGAGCTCTCTAAGAGTCTGATGGTGAGCTCTCTAAGAGTCTGATGGTGAGCTCTCTAACAGTCTGATGGTGAGCTCTCTAACAGTCTGATGGTGAGCTCTCTAACAGCTGTCCCCTGTGTGCTACTGTACTTTGTGTTCCCCTATCCGTGTGTTGTCCTACTGTCCTATTCCCTGAATGTACTGTCTTGTCCTGCTGTGCCTTTTTGTAATTTTGTATTTTGTGTATTTTACATTAGGACATTGATTTTAAGCTTTGATTGTACAGCACTTTGGTTGGCTCTTGAGCTTTTAAACGTGCTTTATAAATAAATAAATTACTTGACTTGACTTGACTTGAGATGTTTAATTGCTGCATAGGGCAGCTTCTAGGTGGGAACGTGTAAAAAAGTATGATTGTGTATTTGGTTGTTTTCTGTAAAAGAGCATTATGTGCTGATCATATTTCCCCAGATATAACAAGGTTAAAAAAGAATAAAATAAAAACCTTTTGAAATGAAAGTCTAAAGTTGTGTGGAAAGTTGCATACAAGATCCTCTCAGAGGATGTGGACGAGCATGACGGAGCCATTGAGAGTCCACGGCAAAGACTGCAACTTCTGAAAACGTGTGGCCAAGTGGCAAAGGGTGAGCACCTTAGGAACAAACTCCTTGTTAGTAAAGTTATTCAGCGCTGTGTTTAGTTAGTCATTTGATCTCTCATTTGACTATTTGAAGCCTTGTCAAATGAGAGAACTCAATGGATACGTTTTTTAAATGTACTTCAGATGGCACATGTGTGCACGCACGCACGCACGCACGCACGCACGCACACACACACACACACACACACACACACACAGACACCCTGTTTGATCTTTAACAGTTAAAAGAGGTCTGAAGTTTCATTAAATTCTGCTCTTCTCTCCACTCTCTGAAAGCCTTGAAGTACTCAGGAAGAAAAAATAATATTGATCTCTGCAAATTGCACTTCTGTTGAACAGGTCCTCCTTGACAATTGACAGTGCTTAAAGGGTACCATCATCACCATGAATAGGATCTGGTAAATAGGGAGGTGTGACGTCACTTTGGACTGCCCGCTTAGGGATTTATCATTGGGAAAATGGATTATCGGCTATTGTAATAATTATGCCTCATTGCCTCATGAACATTGGCAAGCTTTCCATTTTTGCATAAAATGAGTTCCCTTCTATCACTAACATTATTGTTTAAGCATTGTTGGTTGAAATAAAATTGCGATTAATTGCGAATATTTTCATGTTGAGCTATAGATTGTGGATGAATACGCACAGAAAGGTACACCATGCAAATGTTCATGCTTTATTTGTTTTAAACGAGACGATTTAGAAATGGGCAATGGGGAAATATATTGTGATTTCAAGCGAGGTGGACCGGCCGGAAACATGCTGTATGTTCATTTAGGCTGCCGTTACCTGGGGAGCTACTAACTAGATCTTCCTCCCATTCAGTCTAGGAAACTATAAAAGAAGGAAGGATCATCAGGTCAGAATACCAGCGTTCTATGCTGTGCTTGATATCAGACTTTGGTGCCAGTTCTATTGAAGCCTGTATTAAAATTCTAAATATACAAGCTGTCTGAGGAAATATACATCAAACAATATAACGTTAGCTAGTTAACAATGCAAAACATTGCAGATTGCTGACTTCCAAGGTTGTTTAAATTACATTATTAACAAGGAGATGGCTGATCCCATTCAACTCAATGTCGGCTGAACTGAACGTTTCCACACTTGGCACCAATGTGCGTTCACACACTACACAGCGACATGATGACCCTTCCTTCTTTTATAGTTTCCTTGCATTCAGTAAGGAAGTAAGCAAACTCTTTGTATAATTGTTACAAAGTGCTTTAGAGAAAGAAAAAGAAAGGTCTCTAAAGGCTAAAAGGACTAAAAGGACTAAAAGGACTAAGGCACGATTCAAATAAAAGAGAAAAGAAATCAGCAGAAATTATTCAACATTTAGTTCAAAAGACGCATTGTGAATAGTATACACACTCCTACTCCACAGGAGTTGGAGAAAGTTCCACTGTCAAACATCTCTGCCCAAGCAGGAAGTAAACTAACTGGTGCTATCTTATACTCATATTATTTCCCCTTAACACACACATAAATAATAATATTAATATTAATAAATAATATTATACATTTATTTAATAAAATAATTGAATTTCACAGCGTCTGTGCCTTGTTTATTCACTGTGTCCATGGAAACGACAATGAACGCTGCCATTAAGATATGGTTTCCTTACACAGAAAAGACGTTGCACTATAGTCCGTTTACTTTTCTAATCATAACTCAGACATGTTCAGACATGCCTTATTTGGGGTTATTAGTGATACTCTGTATACACCCAATTCAATGTTTTAGCCGCATTTTCTTTCTAACTAATTTGGCCGCGGATGTCCCGATTTGGTAAAGAATGTTGCCTTCTTGGGCAGAGGGGTTTGGGAGGCTGTGACGTACAGGCCTATAGAGACAGCTCTGCTTAGGAGTGGGAATGTGGGAACGTCAACTCCACCTTGTTTATATTGAATTCGCCTAGCCACAACACTTGCGCTCGCTAGCTACACATCAAAACCCTAGCAAACACTTGGCACACCATAGCAAACTGTCGTCGCCACAAAGAAACAACAAATACAGTTGTACTGACACCCTGGATTTGCTGTGATATGTGTTCGATATATGTGGTCCTGATATGACAAATTGAAGGATGAATACATCTGGAGGATGAGCTGAAGGCAGAGAAAGAGCAGACACACACAGCGCTATCTGCCATGGAGTCGGATCAAGAAAGATTCTTGGCAACACACCAAAAGAAATGTATCAAAACAAACCCAAGGCTTCTGTCTTTGTTTAGGCTGATGCTTTAAACAATTGTAGATAAATGTTGTACGAAAGCAATAACATACTTGAGGTCGTGCTCGTCCTACGATTGTTATGACCGCAGCACACTAGTGCCAATAAACCATGATAAAGCACTCACTCTCGTGTCTCACTCACAGCTATCCCGGCTCCAAGCTAGCCTAGCTTAGCACAAAGGAATGGAAGTGGATACGGATTAGGTTCATATTCGCTTCCATTTATTTGTGCTAAGCTAGACTAGCTTGCAGCCAGATTCTACTGAACGCAGAGGAAATGGTATCTATCTTCTTGTCTGACTCAGGAGAAGACAGTAAGCACATTTCCCATAATGGCTGGTGTGTCCCATTAAATAACTCATGGTAGACAGTGCCCAGTAGACACGAATCAGATCACAAATACCTTTGAAAAAATATGTGATTACATGTGGACATGTCTGATGTATATTTTGATTGTAAATGACACAAATATTTTACACAGCTGGAGGGAGAAAAGGATTAATAATGGCTGTAGATGGTGACAATAACAACACTGATGCACCTCCAAGCCTCCAGGCGTTCTGTCTCCTGTAACCCTTGGCTTTCTCTCACTCTATTCCGGCCTAGCTTCTCTCTCTCTCTCTCTCTCTCTATTGTACTATTCCATTCACTAGAAGTGAACCCGGTCAGAGAATATGACTATTCTGATAATAGATTTCACTCCCTCTCCACTGTTATCTCCTCACCTGCAGTACTATAGACAGCTGTGGTATTCTGGACTTGGATCATATCATTCTCAGATAGGGGTCTCTGGGACAAAATCTTATCAAATGGGGGTCTGTGGCCTAATGTGTATACATTTGAGGGTCCTGGACAAGAACAAAAAAGGTTGAAATCACTGGTCTAGCGAAACTGGAGTTTTCTTATATTTTGTACCCTATATGGGTATGCTAGGCTGAGGTTCTCCTAGTTGGAACATAGTGTAGCAGACACATCACTCGGTTAGACAAATGCAACTGCTCTTACAAAGGAAGAAAAAAAGGATGCCCTGATCAGAACAATATGTTTCACTAACAAAACACATTGGACCATTTCTGTCGGCTAATTCACAGAAACTAAGCAGACTTGTTCACCTTCTTTTGATGAGAGAGTCTGATTAGGGCCATGCTATTTATCCAGAGTACACCTTTCAGAGAAGATTTGGACAGGGTAATGAGGTCACTGGGATGCTATGTATCAGGGGTGACAGTGGCTCAGGTGGTAGAGTGGTCGCCTGGTAATCAGAAGGTTCCTGGTTTGATTCCCACTCCTCCCGGCAGCGTGTCGAAGTGTCCTTGAGCAAGACACTTATCCCCTAATTGCTCCTGATGAGCAGGTTGCATAGGCGGCGGGTAATGAAGGCTAGGGTAGGCTACGCCTACCCAAATGTTATGCTGGGAATTTTTTAATGTATATATAAATAATATATGTGGGCAGGCTGCACGCTGGTGACAATTAAGCAAGGGCTGGCCAAGGTGTCAGGCTGGCCAAGGTGTCAATAGGTGGCGACGTTTAACATTCCATGTACAGGCAGTAACCAATCACGCTGCAAACGTTTGTGTAAACATCTGCATTAGAATTTTCACCCACCAGTTTCTTTGTAGCTAACACCAGCGACGGCCGCAGCGCGCAAAACGCAAAATGGATATACGTTCTTTTTTCAAGGCAAAGGATCATAAAAGTAATTCAGAAGCTCTAGAAGATCGCATCCATGAAGCCACAGAGAGCCCTGCCCATGGGCCATAGGCAGCGGGTTATGAAGGCTATAGTAGGCTACCCAAATGTTATGCTAGGGATTTTGAAAATGATATATAATATATGTGCGCAGCATTATATAGGCTACTATATTGTGTGTGTGTGTGTGTGTTGTCGCTGCAGCCCCCTGGTGACAATCTGGTGATTGGGTAGGCTCAGGTTAAATAATGTAGCCAATCACATCCTGATCCTGGTTTTGATCGTCTATAAGTGAGCTGGATGCAATCCTACCTGGAGGGGAGAGAACAGATGGTGGAGGTAAACGGTACTCTATCCCCCCTCCTCACAGTGAGCTGTGGTGTTCCACAAGGAAGCATACTAGGACCACTACTGTTTCTAATTTATGCAAATGACATGTCGTCAGCTTGTGACTACAACTTGTTCTTGTTCGCGGACGACTCAGCCCTGCTGGTCTCTGACAAGAACAAGTTACAGGTTGAAAAAACCCTCAGCTCAGAACTCGGCAGAATCTGCACCTGGCTCGCTGATAACAAACTATCATTACACCTGGGTAAAACAGAGTCCATTCTCTTCTGATCAAAGAACAAACTCAGCAAGACCGACGGCTTCTCAGTTACAGTATAGGTGACAATATTGTCACAAGGAAAGATGAAATTACATACCTGGGTTCCATCCTAGAGGCAAATCTTTCCTGTGACAAAATGGCATCCAATGTAAACAAAAGAGTCAACCAACGAACTAGATTCTTGTACCGGATCTCCTCTCTGGTAAACAAGAATACCCTGAAGACTCTGGCAGGAGCACTCATTCAAGGGTACTACGACTATGCTTGCACCTCATGGTACCAAAGCACCTCAAAGGCACTAAAAACAAGATTACAAACATCACAAAACAAACTGGTCAGACTACTGCTTGACCTTACTGCTTGACCCACCTACGGGAGGCTGCAATTCGAAACTGGCCACCGTAAATGTCCAAACCCACCCCCCCACCACCACCCCCCCCCCCCCCCCTAATAGACAGTCTCCTCCCCACCGTATGTATATATTTTCTCCCACCCACCCACCCCCTCCTAATGTACAGTCTCCTCCCCATCATATGTATATATATTTTCTGTTAGGATCTCTGGGTAACAGTACTGTATATTTGCATATCGTATATGTCACAAATGTAACAGTACTATATACCTGTTTGTCATGTACAGTATGTCCCTTTGTCATAAATGTCATGATGTCATGTATGTTGTGTACTGTATGTCATAAATGTCACTATGAATTAAAAATGGGGGACCCTGATGTAAACAAGACAAACGTCTTTCTCTGGTCTGCATCCCCTTAACAATTGTGTGTATTGAGCCGTACTGTATTGTACCCATTCTGCAATCTGTTAAATAAAGTTTTCATTCATTCATCCCGCAGCAAAGCATTTTTTTGGTAAACATCTGCATTCCAAATTTCCAATTGCTTTGTAGCGAACACCATGAGCGCACTATTTTGAGTCAAATTTCAAAAAGCTAAATTGATATACAGTCTTTTATCAAGGCAACATATAAACAAAGTAATTCAGAAGCTGCCAGCAGCAGCATCAGCTACCCCTGGGCATAACACCGGATCACCTGAGGCTATTGTATGTTGCTTTATCTTGGCAAACAAGGGCTTGCTCTACGAGGGCATGATGAGAGTCAGACAGAGTTCATCAAATCGTGGAAACTTTTTAGAGCTACTTTATGTACATTGTTTTCAAAGCATGATGAGATCCAAATTACGAAAAACGTTTCCTTCATTGCCGTCGGCACCGGAACTTGTGAACGGTCTTTCTGAGGCGCATCTGAAACTGGCTAAGAACAACAATGCGCCAGGAGAGACAGTCAACTCTGAGTCTGCTTCACATTGAAAGTGATCTCACAGATTAACTTAAAGCAGAAAAGATCATTGATGCCAAGACGAAACGTCGCATTTTGCTGCATTAAGGTAATTTGGATGCCTTAATTTGAACACTTAATTTGCCCTACTGCATATATGAAATGAGTGGGGCTCGCTGTAGTATCCTAGTGGGTGTGTATTGTATGAATTCAGAACCATGGACAGCACCGTTTGCAGGTGCGCAAGAAAAAAAGAAAAAAAGATTTTTTTTGCGCGATAGGCTCCCCTTATGTGCCG
Organism: Notolepis coatsorum; assembly: GCF_963971535.1. Lineage (NCBI taxonomy): Eukaryota > Metazoa > Chordata > Actinopteri > Aulopiformes > Paralepididae > Notolepis > Notolepis coatsorum. The sequence continues at coordinate 25,917,382 of NC_140183.1, read as the reverse complement.
CCGCCTATGGCAGGTTGGCACCTAGCATGGTTGCCTCCACTGTCGGTGTGTGAATGTTTGAGTGAATGGGTGAATGTGAGGCACGAGTTGTAAAGCGCTTTGGATAAAAGTGCTATATAAATGTGTAGCCGCTTCAACGCTGAACCTGCCACTACTTCGACCATGCCTTGAGTGGGAGTCGAACCCCGGGCGTCCGCACCGGGGCCAGCATCGCAAACCGCTGCGCCAAGAAAGGAATTCCCTCCTAAGCGCTCAGTTTGGATGCCTCTGGGGAGTGAGTTTTACTTCTATGTGCCGTAGTCACACTATCGCGGCACATATCCGTTACAAATGCACCATTTACCATTTATCCAGAGTACACCCCAAGCAGTGTACTGTACACTCTTCAGAGAAGATGTGAACAGGGTGATGAGGTCACTGGGATGTATTTATCTCTAGAGTACACCCTGAACACTGTACACCTTTCAGAAAAGATGTGAACAAGGTGATGAGGTCACTGGGATTATCGTTCTCACTATTTTATTCAGTTTATTTTATTCATACTCTTTTCTCTGAATAAATGGTAAATAGACTGCATTCATACAGCGCTTCCATTCACATCACTTTACAATTTATGCCTAACATTCACATGTTCACTCACTCACACACACACACCGATGGCGGAGGCACCCATGCAAGGCACCAACCTGCTAGTATTGCTCAAGAACACCTCGACACGCCACTGAGAGGAGCTGGGATCGAACCAGGAACCTTCAGATTACCAGATGGTGGCTTTGCCTCCTGAGCCCTTGCCATGAAATACAGAAATACAGTAGTGCAACCTCCAGTGGTTAGCACAAGGTCATGAGAGGAGAGCTTCAAAGGTCAGGGGTCAGATGTGGTAACAATAGACCACTGCACTTCCGCGTTGCATGGAGGAGAGAGGGGGGGAGAAAATGAATGAATGTGGATGAGAGCCTTGACATTAAGTGGTTGTAGCTACGGCTGTGGGGGTGCTGGAGACATGATCCAATATACTTTCATATCGCATGAGCTCACGGAGTCTCTCTGGATTGTCCAGAGATCTAGGTTCCTCAATCTGTGCATGCAGAGTTCGGGAGTAGGTGCGGAAAAGTGACTATAGCTCGGCCGAGAAAGTGCCGATCGATTTGGGATTGGTCGCTCCGTGTTCAGGAGACTCAGGCGTATAAAAGTCTATTGGATCATGTGTCCAGCACCCCCACAGCCATAGCTACAACCACTTAATGTCAAGGCTCTCATCCACATTCATTAATTTTCTCCCCCCGCTCTCTCTCCCATGATTTCAGAATACCAGAAGTGTTGCGGTGGTCTATATACAGTGAATCAGAGGCTTTGAAATTAATTTTGAAGTGATTACAAGTCTGTATTGATAAGATGTTTTCTTATTGTTATTTTAGGTTGTTTATAACATTTTTATTAGGCTTTTTACCAGATGGTCAGGATATATAAGTATAATTATACATATTACTCAATATATATATCAATTAAGGGTTTAAAATCATTTAAAACAACTGCAGACTGTGGTGAAGTGGTTTGCTATTAACAATAGATACTAATGAATTTAGTTTTAAAATGCATTGCAAAACATTCCATGTTTCTGGGGCACAGACACTAAAAGCAGAATTCAGTGCAAACAGAGCGAGTATTTGATTTGATGATTTGATTTTTATTTAGTACATACAATTTATACAATAGTATAAAAACAAGGGGTACAAGGATAACATGTGAAAGTCTGTCGACTTGTTTCCAACATGGTCCCATGATAAGGTCCAGAGCTCCAATCAAGCAATGGTTATATAAAACATATAAATTGTAAATGGTAAATGGTGCATTTATATAGCACTTTTATCCAAAGTGCTTTACAATTCGTTCCTCACATTCACCCATTCACTCACACATTCACAGGCTACCCATGCAAGGTGCCAACCTGCTCATCGGGAGTATAGGGTTAGGTGTCTTGCTCAAGGACACTTCAATACGCTGCCTGGGAGGAGCGGGAATCGAACCAGGAACCTTTCCAATTACCAGACGACTGCTCTACCAGTACCAAGTGATTCAGATTGATTTAAAGGGATAGACTTTTGGAACCCTAGCCTTATTTGCTTCTTACTAGTAATGATGTTGTTGATCGGTAGAATACTTCCTCAGCGCAATCCATGCTGTTCCACACAACAAGTAGCAAATACTACTAAGGTTCCACAAAAATCCTTTTAACAACTGCAAATACATGAGCCGTCCAAAAAAACACTTCTAAATGGATTTATATGGTTCTTCATCTGAAGGGTTCATTTCTTCACAGAGGTCAGAGCGCAGGGTTGCTTCCACTGTGGCGCCCCTAAAGCAGGTTTGCGGTTTAGTGCCTTGCTCAAAGGCACTTTGCTAGCTCACAACGGGAATAGACCCTCTACCTCCAGGGATCAAACCAGCAACCCACGATATCTTACATGAGGGATGTCACTTTATTACTATGATAAAGTGAGAGAAGAAGAAGAAGAAGAAAGGAGAATAAAAAACACTTTTCTGGTATTGTTATCAACTTTGGACCTGTACTAGATAAGACTTCAGACTATGGACCCATTGTGTTTTCCAGCTCATACCTCTCAGTGATGTCACCTACAGTAGATACCTCTGGGGCTGCTCCCTAGACGAGGAATGAATGACTGTGGACCCAGAAGCTCTTACAGCCAAATGAAGCATAAAATCACACCTCCAAGCAATACAAGAATATACCCCCCCCCCCCCTCATTGTCTATGCAGCAGTCTCAGATTTTTCATCGAGGTAACATCACAAATCCAGTGGTAAGGCTTTATGAGAGACTGGTGGTGCATGTTTACAAGTATTGACCAAAATAATATAGGAGTTCTTAAAATGGGTGACATTCCCCTTTGATTAATTTGTACATAATTACATTATGTCTTTAAAGTAGAGTACATTTTATATAGGTTAAAATCAGTCTCAAGAATCCATCAAGAATCCAGTCAGACTATAGATGCCTGCATAATAATAGTTGCCAACCACTTTAGTCAGGCTTACTGATTGGCACTTCTGAGCCCAGATAAACGAGGCACGGTGTATATTCTAGGGACTCTTATTGAAACCTTCATCGAACAGTGCGTTTTAAATTGTGGAGCAGAATACCAATAACTCTCTCTCACACACACACACACACACACACACACACACACACACACACACACACACACACACACACACACACACACCAACGGTCGCCCTGCAGCTGAGTTATAAACTGTCAGTGGGCGGGCCCGTCCGCCGGTCCGTCCGTCAGCCCCGTCCCTGGAGTGGATTGGCTTCTCTTCGAGGGGGCGGGGTTCATAGTACCACATGGAGCAGCTGGGGTTTATTCCGGTCCGACTGTCAGTCAGTGTACAATCCATCCTCGGTGCTCCAGTGATGCTGCGCTGGGACAAGCTGGACGCGAACTTGACACTTTGGCGCAGTTGAAGAACAGAAACATTATTTCTCTGTGCGTAAAAAGGCTTTCATTGAATCGCTCAGAGACAACATCATCCACCAGTATTGTCATTGCAATTCACCTCGTCTTCTTAGTTTTTTTTTGCGCCCAGGAACTTTATACATACTGGAGTGACCGAAACGGATTTGATGGAAACAACATGACGAGAGCTACAACCGGACCGGGTGCCCTGATGAACACCTTTCTGCTTTTTGCAGTGGTGTCGTTTTCAGCGGCATATGGAAAACCGTCTGTGTATTATGGACAGATCGCGGAGAACTCCCCACCTGGGACAGCGGTGGACGGGGTGGCTCTGGTAGTCGGAGGTGACTGTAACGGTAGGACACTTGCCACTGGTCTGGAGGGGCATTATGCGTCGGATTTCTACTTAGTGCATCACCGAGGTCAACGGCATCTCGTTTTGAAATCCACCAAAACTCTGGACCGAGAGTTCATAGCGGTGTATGACCTGAAGGCTGTCCTGCCCGGGTGTCTGAAGAGCGCCGCGTCGATCCAAATCGAGGTGTCTGATAGAAACGACAACACACCCCGATTCGTCGGCGAAAACAAAACGGTAGAAGTGGACGAACTGACACCAGTCGGTTCCGATCTGGTCCGTTTTCACGCAAAGGACGGCGACGCCGGGGATAACGGACGCATCACGTATTACGCGCGGCCGACATGTCACTTTGTCCACGTAGTGCCGCGAACCGGACAAGTGAAGTTGATCAGCTCCCTTATAGATGTTGTCACAGACGTGACGGCCCGTGTTTATGCTAAAGATAACGGGGATGTTGCGCTGATCAGCGCGCCGGTGACTCTCCACCTGGTCGTCCGGAGACGTCGCGCTTTATCCAGGAGGCCCCGGGCCATCTCCGAGGAGCTGCGCTACACCGTGACCGTGGCCGACGATGTCAAAGTCGGGGACATGATCTTCACGGTCCCAGACCAAAAGTTTGAAAAGAAACGTTTCGAGGTCATATCCGAGGAGGCCGACTCGCCGGTCCAGGTAGAACGGGACTCGGGTCGCCTGTACCTGGCGCGCAGACTGAAGTCTCCAGCAGAGGTCATGGTCAAAATCCAAAACCTCCGAGGTGAGTGACCCGTGCCGGTTTCTATGATGTGTATTGATAACCCTGGTGGTTACATGTTGGCTCTCACTGCCCATCTTACACGTGATAAGATAACCCTGGTGACATGCTGCTCTCACTGCCCATCTACACGTGATAACCCTGGTGACATGCTGCGTGCCCATCTTACATGTGATAACCCTGGTGACATGCTGCTCTCACTGCCCATCTTACATGTGATAACCCTGGTGACATGCTGCTCTCACTGCCCATCTTACATGATAACCCTGGTGGCATGCTGCTCTCACTGCCCATCTTACACGTGATAACCCTGGTGGCATGCTGCTCTCACTGCCCATCTTACATGATAACCCTGGTGGCATGCTGCTCTCACTGCCCATCTTACATGTGATAACCCTGGTGACATGCTGCTCTCACTGCCCATCTTACATGTGATAACCCTGGTGACATGCTGCTCTCACTGCCCATCTTACATGATAACCCTGGTGGCATGCTGCTCTCACTGCCCATCTTACACGTGATAACCCTGGTGACATGCTGCTCTCACTGCCCATCTTACATGATAACCCTGGTGGCATGCTGCTCTCACTGCCCATCTTACATGTGATAACCCTGGTGACATGCTGCTCTCACTGCCCATCTTACATGATAACCCTGGTGGCATGCTGCTCTCACTGCCCATCTTACACGTGATAAGATAACCCTGGTGGTTACATGCTGGCTCTCACTGCCCATCTTACATGATAACCCTGGAGACATGCTGGCTCTCACTGCCAGTCAGGGCCCCATGCACCTATTTACACGTTGGGCTGTGGTCAGGGGTGCAGTCGTAATATCAGAAGTGCCTGTACTCTGTTTAAATGACCATTAGTGTAGAGGGGCCATGGTCATTAATGTCAATACCTGGAGCTCACATCAAAGAAGCACGGATCTGTTGAAGTGGGCAATGCCGTTTTGGGTCCGTAACACATATGAGTACTGTGTAATTCCATACAAGTACGTATAGGCATGTTAGACTTTATTTAGGCAACTTAAAAAAGAAAAGAGAAAAAAAAGAAGATCCAGCCTGATTTAGCCGGTGTTCACTGATTTAAACGCATTTATAAAAATAAAAAAACATTTTATGGAGAAATGACATTGTCACTGCATAGCATGGTAAATAATTACATGTACCCATGAGCCCATATTTATAAAGTATATAGGCCTACAGTATATATATATTATTTTTTTTTATTTATGATTTGATTCATAAAAAAGGCACAGTTTATAGAGGTAGAGAGAGAGTGGCACACATTCTGCCGGTTAAGCGGAGCGAGAACGCCGAGAACTGAGCCCTGCCTATAGTGTGCACCCTGCTTGGCTCGGCTGCAGGCATCTGAATTTCCCCCGGCAGTTGCAGACTTTGAACAAGTGTTTATTCATTCCGAATTCTTTACAGGGGGGCAGTTCTGGTCGCCGAGCACGCAGGCTCATGATCTCATCTGGCTCATTTCCAGCATGCTTCATTGGTCTAACCGTCACCGGCTAATTTCCTTGCGGTGTAATAAATTCAGTAGCCTGTACGACCGTTGGCTTGAATGTCCAACAGAGATCTGCCTCGTTAATTGATACGTCTGTTTTCACACACAGCGGGACTCCGTTATACACGTGATCACTGGCGCGCGAGGTGAAGGTGTTATTTGTCGCCAGCAGGTTATTAATTGTGTAAACAGGATCACTGCAGAGTGCAGGGGGGCCATTTAGTCAGTGTGACAAGTGACACATGATTAACAAGTCTGCTTAACACTGTCCGGCGACAACGGGTCAATATGGGCCTATATAGTCTTGGACTATTACGGGGGATGGTCGGGAAAAAAACACAGCTTAATGGAAAGATTTACAAATCATGAGTGAAAGCATGGATGATGATCAGGGGTGCAGTCGTAATATCAGAAGTGCCTGTACGCTGTTTAAATGACACCACGCACGCGCATACATGTTCCCTCGCGTGCGCACAGAACAGATGATTATTATGCATAAATAGTAGGAAACATGTTTGTATAGGAAATTACTAGTTTTAGTTTAGTTTTTGTAAATATTGCCTTGAAATAGAGAAGCTGAAAAAGGTAGCAGGATCATGTAGCCTTCAATATATAAAGAAATTATATTGTCAACAGATATGGTTGAAAAACAAACAATGTTTTAAATGTAATTGTAGATTACATATTGTAGTTACAATTTCTTTAATTGAATTAACTTAAACTAGAAAAGTAAATACAAACTAAATTAACAATGTAACTTACAGTTTACAGTTTCCTTCTGAAGCACAACGAAATGTCTCATACTTCCAGTCGGGACCATTTGGTTCCACAGCTCAAGCAAACCCCCACCAATTGGTACAGGGCTTGTATTTTGGTTTTGCACTTCTCTTTCTTTGTTATGCTATTGGTATCCTATTATTATGCAAATACTAGGTGATAGCTGAGTACCGGTACTTGGCGCACGGCGCGACGAGTCGAGTGAAAGTTGTGAACGGATTTTTGTGTGCGCACGGATGTGCGCGCGCATGCACATCCGTGCGCGTACTTCTGCTCAGAAAACTGCTGGGTCGGCGTGGTACCGCGTGGGACCACCACTGCACCACTGATGATGATTATGATGATGATGTGATGATGATGATTGATGATGGTGGTGATTGCGCTGATGAGGAGTAAGCCACGACAATGACAGCCATGCATGGTAATGCTATATCAACATCATGAATGAATAATTGCATTCATATAGTGTTTTTAAAGACGCTGAAATATCTTTACAGTTATGAATGGAAATGGCCTCCTCCATCACCAATAATGGCAAGTGAATTGTCTCAACATTTTGTGCAGTACAGAGTTTCCTGTGAATTGTAGCCCATCAGCCTTTAGTGCATTGCAGATTGAAGCTTGTAGAAACCAAAATGTGAACACATCAACAGGTTCACTTAGAGACTGGAGCTTTACTTCAACGTGACAACATGATAAGTTGTCCAGATGCAGACTTGCTCGCCCAAAGTAAATGTTTGGGTAAGAACCCTAATTACTGCGCCTGCTAGTTTGAAGGGGAAGGCCCTGGCCTGACACGCTGGTCGGATCTAGGCAATCAGCTCATCCAAACGCCGGCCCCACTGTTTATTTGGAGTCATTCGTTGTATTTACTCACCTGGACCTCGCGGGTCCAGACTCATGTCATGTGGTTAGGAAAAACCTAAACTTCTGAGGGGCTTGTTTGTTTTGTCTAAGATGCTTTGGGAGTTCTGGTTTGTTCAGCGTCGACCGGACCGACGTGAACGCGGCGAGGAGAATCCGCCGGGTTAATTGGATCGCCACGCCTGTGAAAGCGGTCTAAACTCCTACTGATTAGCCTGTTTATTTCATCGCCGGGGTTGTATAACTCTGCCCTCGACACAAGCTACGAAATGAGCTCTGGAAATTTCCCCGTCATGTTCAATTACGGCGTATAACACGTGTCTCTTGTCGTGAATTAGGTCAACAGATTGTCTCCATCATATTGTCTGCGGTGTCCCTGTGTGTTCACAACGACGCCGGACGATTAATTAATCAAACCCTTTCCCGACAGACTCTGTCTGCCTTCTGAGGAGGGGTGTCGTCTTACATCTCGTTGAAGTCACCGATTTCAATCTGACGGCGATACAATATTGATGCTGTGCATCTCGGGAGACGTTTCCCCCGGCTTGAGGCTGCAGAGATGAGAGAAATCGCTGTGCTTTTTGATTTGTGTGTGCGAGTTCTAATTGAATAAGAGCTGCGGTTGACTGTGTGTGGGATTGGCGAGGCGCTTCTAACTGCTGCCTTTAACAGCAGAGAGAGGACTTGGCCTCCCAGTGCCCGGGGCACCCCATACCAGAGTGGTCTCAAGACAAGGCTTAGACAGTTGAAGCAACACATTACATTTACATGTAGTTGTTTGGCTGACGCTTTTATTCAATAGAAATGGTGTACAACAAGTCAACACGAGGGGTCCATCTCTGGCAGCTAAGGGTCAGTGGTATTTTCGTCGAAAAGTGTTGAACTTGAGTGCTACATAGTATAGTAGGTAGTGGTATAGGCGTAGTAGCATAGTAGATAGTAGTGTAGACATAGTAGTAAAGTACATAGTAGTAAAAGACAGTAAGAAGGTTAGTTTCTTTTATTATACATATTTTTTCTTTATCCAGATATTGATTGAAGAGTTGTGTTTTTAGTCGCCCTGACAGGTGGGAAGTTTGTTCCACCATTGTGGAGCGAGGGCAGAGAATAGCCTGCTTCACGTTGATGACCCCCCCCCCCCCCCCAGGAGCCCGAATAGGAGTGGGTCTCAGGCAGTCAGAAGATGCAGAGCGTAGGGGTCTTGATGTAGTTAGAGACCATTGACCAGAGGTAGGAGGGAGCTACTTGAACATGAGCTACTTGCTCTAGCTAGACTCAAACTTGTGATGTCATAAGGTATAAAGTCTGGAGCTCCTCCACAGACAATGGACGGGAGACTGAATTGATGGACCCACAAAACTGTTGTTTGAGTTGTTGTGCCCAAATTAGATTTATTCTACAGTATCGTTCTCTGTTCTGAACCAGAGGAATGTACCCTTATACACAGAACATTCCCCTGGGTGCTCTCAGTGTCATCTATAGTGGTTCTCAACTGGTCTAGCCTCGGGACCCAACATTTTACTTAGGGCGTTTTCACACCTGTAGTTCGCTTGCTTTGTTCCGATTCAGGGAGACACAGGGACTATAATGATACAATGTTGCACTTGTCCCTTAGTTTGTTTGTGTTCACACGGCTGTGTTAACAGTGGACCAAAACAAACGCACGCGCGAGCAAACTGCCACTCATTGGTCAGATTTTGGGGTGCCCCCCCCCCCCCCCACTAACCCTGAATCTCTGCGTTACATTGAAATCGGGGAGGGGAGAGCGGGGGGAGCAAATGAATGAATGTGGATGAGAGCCGTGATCTAAGTGGTTGCAGATACGGCTGTGGGGGTGCTAGAGACATGATCGAATAGACTTGTATGCGCCAGAATCTCCTGAACACGGCGCGAGCCATTCCTAATCGATCAGAACTAATTCGGCAGCGAAAAAGCCCGTTTTTAAGCAGAGCATCCCCCATGCACATGCGCAGATTGCCCACGGATTGTGATGCAACGCACACCCGCCCTGGACTGTTCCATCAGAGGGGGGGAGCTTCGGTGGCCAGTGTCCTTTCAGCCGAACAGGATAATGAAACAATGATCCCACTAAATGACCAGACGCGTCTTATGGCGACATCTACAATTAATTAATGTCTTTTTTTATTCCATACAGGTCTGAAAATATTGTATTGTAATATGTATCAATTTGTTGTTTTCATACATAGTCATCATACGCATTTATGTGATATTGTGATATCTACCTGTCAATCTAGCCCTGCTACTAATCATGACGTCAACCTAGCCTGTTGACTGATTGCCGATTGTTCCCACCTGTTGTCAAGTACAGCCTATTTAAGTTGTGTTTGTCACATTTGTCATTTTCACACTGATGAAGGCCGGATGGCTGAAAACGTTTTGTGCGCTATAACAACTTGAAAATAAAAACAACGATATTCCGAGTGCGGTCCCTACCTCTTTTTTTGCAACTTAATTAATGTTGGACTACGCACCTACCTGTCTGAGCGCAGTGGTTACCCCCTTTTTCTAATTTTTTTTTTCGACATCTACAATTACCTCATTGAGTCTCCAGGTAGACTAATGTTTATATTTAAGTGCAGTGGTCTGTAGCCACTCACACTGGCAAGTGAGTTGTGTCGGTTTGTTAAATCGATTGCATTCTCACAGCGTACGAGTCGCGTCGGGTTCGTTTGGAAGTGCGCAGAGACCACCCTCTCTAGGTGGTCTCGGCCCGCTTGTTTTGTTCCGCAACAGAATGTGATTGCTGTGTTCATATATGCCCAACTGAACCGAAATAGGGGGTAAACGCTCCAGGTTTCGGAACAACAGCTCCAAACGAGCTAGGTGTGAAAACGCCCTAAGTCATTAAGTCGCGACCCAACATTTTGAACCACTATGATTTATGTAAAAAAATATATATATTTGCAGTAATACACAATCTTTCAAAACATGAAATAAACACAAAAAAGTGCAACAAAAGTGCAACTATTGCTAAAAACCCAATGAAATAAAATAATAATAAATAATATGCTTCTTAGCAGATTTCTTAGCTTAACATAACAGACCTAAATTTGGGGGAACTAATGGGATAACTGGGGTTACAACAAAACTGCAACTAGGGCTAAAAACCCAATGAAATTAAATAATAATAATAAATAATTATGCTTCTTAGCAGACTTCTTAGCTTAACATAACATACCTAAATTTGGGGGAACTAATGGGATTTTTGGGGTTGCAAAAAAAGTTCAACTAGGGCTAAAAACCCAATGAAATAAAATAATAATAAATAACATTCTTCGTAGCAGATTTCTTAGCTTAACATAACAGACCTACGTTTGGGGGAAATAATGGGATAACTGGGGTTGCAACAAAAGTGCAACTAGGGCTAAAA
>NC_140183.1:25891242-25898742 GCF_963971535.1 Notolepis coatsorum | reverse complement strand
GGGTCAGACCACCGATGATGTACCATACTGTACATTAAAGGTCTAATCTGTAATGTCGTCTAACAGCGACCCCTAGGCAAAAGATGACAACATGGTACTGTGCTTTGTTTACTGAGGTCTGGAGAAATTCACAGTTACTTTTTTTTTCTTTTTCTATCTGAGGAAGCTTAAATGGGCTAACTCCCACAGGGACTGATGGCCAACTTCTACCACTGCGCAGTAGAGAGTGTACTCACGTACGGACTACTGGTGTGGTTTTCTAGCTGCACCAGGGCAGAGAAGGAGGCCCTCCACAGTGTGGTCAAGGCTGCAAGGAGGATCACTGGAGCTAGCCTCCCAGATATCTCCACAGTCTTTACCTCCCGCTGCCTACGGCGTGTAAATAACATCTTACAAGACCAGTACCACCCAGCACACCATCTTTTTCAACTGTTGCCCTCTGGTCGAAGGTATAGATCCATCCAGTCCGGAACCAGCAGACTGACCAACAGCCTCTATCCACGGGCTGTCAGGCTGCTCAACGATCAACATCAACTTGCCCCCCCCGCATCCCACCCCCCCCCCCCCGTCCCCAACCCCCGGTGACATAACTCCCACTTCCACATTACAACAATAACTGTGAACCGGACTTGCATTGCTGCACTATACACTATTTCATCCATTGCAAGTCAACACCCCTCCCTCCTTCCATTAACTCACTGCACTGAAATATTTACATTTAGATTTATTTATTTGCCCTAGCACTAAATGCACTTGGGACAATGATGGTATGTTATTATTATTGAGGACATTGGGACATTGATACTTTATTATTATATTACTATTATTATTGACATTATTATTTTGCACATGCTATATCTTATGTTTGTATGCCAGTGGTGATGTTCCTAACACATTTTCGTTGTACCAACAATGACAAATAAAGATCTATTTTATTCTATTCTACTGCATTCCAACCCATCAGACGTAGTAAACAAAGCGCCGTACTGAGCAGGGCTCTTTTGCCTAGAGGCCACTGTTTGACGGCATTACAGATTCTACCTTTAAGTACTGGGACTCATACAAGAACAACACTAAAGCTTGGTTCAGGGCTTCTGCTGCAGATGCTTGTGTTCCACCAAGCTTGAGCGCTCATGCTTCCTGCACATGATGACTAGGGTTTGGTACCGTTCACATTTGAACTGATACCTGGGAATGGACACCGGCACCCGACGGTACCTCTTTTCCGGTACTTTCATTATAAGAACATTTCTATTTCTGTTGTACATTTTTACTAAACTAACGTCTAAAGTTCTCAATTTCAACATTGTTATCACACCACACAAACTAAAACCCCTTCCTACCTCCCTCTCCCAAACCGTTCCTAGTACAACCATTTATTTTTTATGTTGCATGATCATGTATACATTTATTTTGTATTATTATTTTAAAAGTTTCACTGAGGTGCTGAATCGTTTGTTAATTAGCACATGGTCTATCTCGTTCTTGGTCTTCCCGTCCGGAGATACCCACGTGGCCTTGTGTATATCATATATTTTTTATCCACTTTTTCTCCTTATTTTCTATTTTCTCCCCTCCCCTGTCTCGAACGTTGCTAGACTATGCCTCCCACTGGTCGGCTGCAGCGAGGACCAAGCCTTGCATCACATGTCCCCTCCGGTACACGAGGAGGCAGCCTGTCGCATCTTTTCACCTGAACAGCGTGATCTCTCAGTGGCGAGGAGTAACGCGTGGGAGGCTCACGCTGCCCCCGATACTTCCTGATTCTGCTGTACAGGCGCACCAACCGACCTGTAGGAGTCGCTGTCCACAACGTCCAATCCCCACCCACCGGCTTTCCCACCCTCTGACACTGCCAATTGTGTTAGTATGAACGACCGGCCTAGCCGGTAGCAACGCCGAGAGCTGCGCTCGATACCAGCATCTCCTGCGTTAATGGCGAGTGCCTTGCCCACTGCGCCACTCAGCCGCCCCCCTTGTGTATATTCTTATGTGGGAATAGTGTTCCAGTAATGACTAGCTCGTTCATGTCAGACATTTCACACAGTCTTTCTCCGTTGTCGTTACGCTTTCCGAACCCGTGCTTGCCCATCACTCTTTCGTAGCCCTGGTTTTCATCTCCTACTTTGGCGTTCATATCCCCGGTGATGAACAGCATGTTGTGTATTAGGGATGCACCGATCTGACTTTTTCAGTCCCGATACCGATACCTGGGTTTGGGTATCGGCCAATACCGATACCGATCCGATGCCCATTGTCAAATTTATTTTCGCAAAAAAAACAAATAAAAAAAATGGAAGCCATGTTTTTTTTTAATATTAAAAATATATTTAGTTTTTAAGAATTGTAAAGGATCACAAGTGTGTTTTTGATTTGTTGTAAACAAAGACAGAAAATAAACTTCATTCATTCAATTAATAAACTGTATGCCTCACTGTCACTGTGTGGAAGAGACTGGGATCATTCTTTTGTGCAAGGCAACATCAGGCTTGACTTAAAACATTACTTTCCTAACTTAGTGAAACTAAATGTAACAAATTAACACATAGATATAAATGTACTGAATGGTTATTTATTATAAAAAAAAATTGTTTTACTTGATCCTCTCTGCATCTTCTGTGGGTGCATAGATGTGGACAACTGTGAGCTTGATGTGTTGGGAATTGTACCTAGCTTGAATGATCCTTTCACTGGATACTGTACATGAGTAGAGTGAGTAACCTACATGCCATTACTGCTTTTTATCTATTGACTCATTATAGCTACTTTATTATCTTGAAATAATATAACTAACTAATTGTAAGTCGCTTTGGATAAAAGCGTCAGCTGAATGACAAAATGTAAATGTAAATAAGAGATTTTTTACCGGGCAAAAATTTGAAATAGCTTTTTAGTATATCTCCATGAATTATTATATGTATTGTGTTATCTTTCCACTCCACGCTATGGTAGTGCTTGTGCCAGCACAGGAGATACGATTAAAATGTATATATCTTTTTATAGGCTATATACATATTTAAATCATCTTCCTTTTGAATAAAAAGGCTCAGGAATCAGGATTGTTAAGGCTTATCCATGCCCAAAAGAGTAGCCTATAGTAAATGTATACACACACAAGAGAGGGAGAATATCTTATAGCAGACTTAATGATTTTACAATATTTTTGCTAATGAAGTGAAATAAAAATGTCTCCTGTGCCTTTGATCTATTTAGCTTAGTTAGCGTTAGCGTTAGCAGCTAACGGAAGTTAAGGTTTTTACTGCAACGTGGGCATACAGGAATGGCGAGGATGTAAAGCATGTTAGACGCATTTATTGGACCCGTTGCTCACGGAGTTTACATAGAAAGAGGAGTTGTCACAGGCTGTAGAACGCAGGGCTGAGGAGCTGTAAAATTTAAGGTGGGGGTATCGGGCTCAGCCCCTCCCTTCCAACTGGAGTTGAAGTGAAACACGGAAGTTATCAAATGCGAGCGAAACGTCAAGTCCTGGCTCTAGGCAGAATCACGAATAGTGGTTTAAGAGAAGTTATTTATATTTTGAACGTGATTCATTAGATTACAGGTTGCGCATGTTATGACTTTGAACGTCTGCCCTTTCCACAGCAAAAGGCATACAAGTAACAACAATACGATGCGTCGATTATGAATATGCAAATCGACAAAATGTCATAGTCGATGACGTCGACATGGTCGACCAATCGTGACAGCCCTAATGAAAGATCATGATTAAGCCTCCCTCTAAAACGCTTGAGAGACTGCAGAGAGACCTAGGTGGCTACCAATTCATTGAAATGGTGCAACTGCAAACACACATTTGTTACGCTATTTCTCTCCTTGAATCAGCACCAATCTGGGTGTGTGTCTTTCAAAGATGACTCCCAGAGAGATCAGTAGTTTCTAACTTTTATTTCTGCCAGTTTCTCATAAAAATCCTCCATTTTGAAAAATATGAGCTAGAACCTTCTTCTTGCTATTTACTCTCAGGCTAACTTGCTTGCTAATTTAGCCGGGCTACAAGAAAGCCAGAGAGAAATCCGTTATAGCCTTGATGTGGATATTTATTCTCCGATAAAGATAAACAACTGACCAATCTCAAGCTCCGCCCCCTCTCTTAGCTTGACCAAGGAAAACAACGCTTGTGATAGGAGGGTTTAGAGAACAGCAACAACTCATCGGGAGTAGTTAGGGGTTTAGTGGCTTGCTCAAGGACACTTCGATGAGCTGCTGGAAGGAGCTGGAATTGAACTGGCAACCTTCTGATTAACAGACGACCACTCTTATTACAAATGGTACAAAACAAAGCAGCACGTATAGCGCTTCGCTGTGAGTACAGAACTAATGTTGCAGCGATGCACAGTTGTTTAACTTGGTTACTTGTCAAACATAAATTACTCTGCTCACTCCTTGTATTCACTAGGAATATTCTTGTTACAAAGATCCCCTCAATTTTATATAACAATTTATCAATAAGTCTTGACAGACACAACCATTCCACCAGACATGCTTCTGCACGAGGTTTTACACTTCCAAAAGTGAGGTCGAATGCAATGAAGCGAACTGTCATGTTCCGTGGTATGCAGGAATGGAACTCTCTTCCCAGACATGTTAAGCAGGAGAATAGTAAATGCCGTTTCAAAATCGTGGTAAAACAACATTTTCAACCAAAGAAATTGACATTCCCTAATAGATAGTGTGTACGTAAATGAAAATGTATGTGTCTGATATTTTTATCTTGTATTATGAATTTGATTAGGGTTTTTATTGTTGTTTTAATTGTCTGTATGACATGTAAATGTTGTGAGTGTATAAGGGTTTTTATTGTTGTTTTAATGGTCTGTATGTCATGTAAATGGTATGAGTGTATAAGGGTTTTTATTGTTGTTTTAATTGTCTGTATGACATGTAAATGTTGTGAGTGTATACGTCTGTAACTGTATTTTATGTGTTATGGACCCCAGGAAGAATAGCCCCAGCACTGCTGTGGCTAATGGGGATCCAAATAAACTTAAACTTAAACTTAAACTCTACCTCCTGAGCCACTGTTGCCCTTTCTAGTCGACAAAAATGCCTTATGGCTGATTAATGGACTTCTAGTCGACAAAGACCCTAAGAGCTGTGTACTGTATCTGTGTGTGTGTGTGTGTGTGTGTGTGTGTGTGTGTGTGTGTGTGTGTGTGTGTGTGTGTGTGTGTGTGTGTGTGTGTGTGTGTGTGTGTGTGTGTGTGTGTGTGTGTGTGTGTGTGTGTGTGTGTGTGTGTGTGTGTGTGTGTGTGTGTGTGTGTGTGTGTGTGTGTGTGTGTGTGTGTGTGTGTGTGTGTGTGTGTGTGTGTGTGTGTGTGTGTGTGTGTGAAATACTGAAGGATAAATCATTGTGATGAAGTTGAAGTGTCCCCACAGAAGCGTATTTTTTTGAGGGAATCAGGCTCCGCCTGAATCAGCAACACAGCCGGGAGAACACACACACACACACACACACACACACACACACACACACACACACGCACGCACGCGCACACCGCACACACACGCACGCACGCGCGCGCGCACGCACGCACACACACACACACACACACACACACACACACACACACACACACATATACACACACTTGTCTTGGGGCGAGTGAGGCTGGTTGTGTAGACAGGGTGGTCTCTCTCTCTCCCTCACTCTCTCTCTTGCTCTGTCTTTCTTTCTCTCCATCTCCTTTATGTCCATTCTTTCATTCGCCATTCCATTTCTCTCTCTGGGCTTGCTCTATCTTTCATCTTCTCTCTCTCTCTCTCTCTCTCTCTCTCTCTCTCTCTCTCTCTCTCTCTCTCTCTCTCTCTCCCCTCTCTCCTCCCCTACCTCTGTCTGTTTATATCCCTCTCGCATCAAGCCCAGTCCTTTCCTCCCTCTCTTTCCTCTCTCCCTTCTTCTCTCAGAAGAGTCTCAGTCGAGTAGTTAGGTAATCATGAATGATAAGCATACAATAATGATAAGCATATCTCTGGCGTCACAATAATATTCACCTTCAACATGTCTTCAGGACAGAGGTTAGAGAGTTCCCATGTTTGTAGTGCTGCGGAAAAGCAGAGATGGGAGAAAATAGACATCCTAATTAAACTAGACAGATTAATCTAGGTATTAGGTACATTAATCAGATACATGTAGGTATGCATTTGGTTATGTGTTAGGGTAGCGTTTAGCTGGAGCCCAAGAGCAGCACACAGGGGAGAGGAGAATGAGGCGCTTTAGGTTGTTTAATGAAGGTACCAGGCAGACAGGTTATTGAATGTTCGACAGGTGAGAGCAGGAGCACTCCTCACAAAGTACAGGTGTAACAGTTATGTGGGCGTCCTGGCGGGTGGTGTCTATGAGAGACAGCGTAGACCGGGCGGCAGATGATCCTGGGCACAGGGGCACAGGGGGACAGGGTTAGGATAAGGCAGGGAACACGGATAGCTTAGCAGGCAGGTTTACGTCCTCGTACCTGGGTGGGTCGGTGTAGCAACACTTGGACAGTGAGTGGCAGGGAACGTACAGTAGGGCTCATATCAGAGCCGGTGATGAGCAGACGAGTCTCAGGTGCGTCGATTGATCCCAGGTGACAGCGTGTGGAAGCTGGAGTAGGAAGCTGCCCATATAAGGGCGTGGAAGTAACAGGAGAGAGAGAGGCCCTGGCCGTGGTTGTAACAGTTATGTGGGTGTGTAGGTTTGTAGGCAGGTGGGTAGGTGGTTATGTATTATTATGTATGCACAGTATATGCATGTATGTACTATGTGCATGTATGTTTGTATTTACACATATCTTTTGAATGTATTACTGGTATTTAAAAAATAATATGTATATATATTTTTTTGACAAAACAGGGGAAGTTCTCTATAAGCTTCTAGGCTTCTAAACGTCTCCTACACAATATGGTTATTATGTATTTTTTCCCCTTTTGTTTAACTCTTTATGTGTTAATAAATAAAATACAAAATACAAAGGTAGATCGATATTGAAATAAGTGTGCTGTGTGGCAGAAACAATTCTGTTTTTACTATTAGTGAGTATAATTCTGTGACATTGTATGATTGACACCTACCCTATGGCATGTAGAACTATTTAGTTGTTACTTAGAGTTATGTTGTAACTTATCTCCATGGTGCAACTGCTGTTATTTTAGTTTGAACACATAGCTGGTGCAACTGACTGCAGTAGATTACTGGACAACAACTTGATGGCCGAGGCGAGGTTCCTCCCTCGCCTTGTGTTCTAATAGGTTATTGACAGCCAATCGGCCGTAGCCTGGAGCACTGTGGGGCAGGCCATTATCCAATGATCAACTAGGACAAGGTCGTCGTGAACCTCCGTTTGCCCCCCGTGATATTATCCCGGCCCCTCAGTACATACACACATACACACATAATACAAAAAGTACAAAATACAAAGACACATTTAAATAACTAGATATACACTCAGGCACACAGCATGCCTATACAGTACAGAATTAATATTATCACACACACATCAA
>NC_140183.1:25835879-25888542 GCF_963971535.1 Notolepis coatsorum | reverse complement strand
GGTAAGCTGATGAGGGGTGTGGTCAGACTAATACTGGTATTAGAGGTACATTTGTGGAATTTATTCAGTACGCGTGCACGTACGCGAGATAGTGCAGTGTGATGCCAAGCAGAGCCTCTAACGGCACAGAACTGTGACTGACTCTTAATTTCACAGTCTGTTTTTCCAACGGTCCCATACTCCCATTGTCCACACTCCACAGTGTCCTCGACAGAGACACACAACACACAAAGTCAGCCCTCTCTCTCTCTCTCTCTCTCTCTCTCTCTCTCTCTCTCTCTCTCTCTCTCTCTGAAAGACACACACACACACACACACACACACACACACACACACACACACACACACACACACACACACACACACACACACACACACACACACACACACACACACACACAAGAGCCGTCAGGAAACGAGACTGACAACTGGCTAACCTTAGACGTCGGGCCATGCAGCATGTGTGTGCCGGTTCCAGAGGACTGGGGGGGGGGGGGGCTAATGGCTCGCACACAATGGCCATTGTATGACCGCAGTACATAAGTCAATAGCCACCACATGTGTGTCAGAGGGGGGCTTGACGGCCCGACTGACAGCCGGCCCTGATGACTCTTAAAAGTGTGCAGTGATTGGAGAGGCCCTCGCTCTCCCTCCGCTGTCAAAACACTTCAACTCAGCACTTCATCCTCATCATTTCCTCCGACCCTCACCCCCCCCCTGGGACGTACCCACACCACCTTCCCCACCGCAGAGTAGTCCTACACTTTGAGTTTTGGTCGATAGCGAGTACTGATCTGGGATCATATTTATGACGCTTCTACGAATAGGAGTACTGATCTAGCGTCACTGCTTGGGTCACATGACCATATACACCTCACTGTGATTTATGGGTCAAGCTGATCTCAGATAACCACTGCTACTTTAAGATGCTCGGTAAACTAAATACCAAGCCCTGCTTGGTCTTTTATATTTGTTAGTTTTGGTGTGTTGCTTGAAGTTTAGTGACTTAGTGAATTTCTCCAGATCTCTCTTGGCAGAACCTGAGGTGTGGCCAGAAATAGCAACCCCTCTACTATCATCTCAACAACAACCCACACATCAGACCAAAACACAACATGTACCGGTAAACAAAGTGCAATACAAAACGCAAAAAAGGTTGCTGTTTGGAGTTTGAGGACTGCGTGATATTTCAAGGGAGGTGAGGAGACATCTATAAATGAATAAATTAATAGAGATGCTTTGTTCTATCGTAGTTTTGAGATATTAATCCCATAATAGCTAAACTAATATACAAATATTCATGTTTACAGACCAGCTAGCCTAGCTGTTGGCCAAAAACAGCTCTCCCAGAGTTTTAAGATAGGCTAGTGGTTCGTATCCGCTTCCATTAATTTGTGCTATGTTAGGCTAGCTTGCAGCCTTTCTATTGCACAGAGAGGGAATTGGTATATATCTTCTTGTCTGACTCTGGAGAAGCATTTCCCATAATGTCGTGTGTTCCTTTAACTTCTCATAAATTATGTCAAATGGAACCTCAAAAGAACTAAATTCTAAATACACTGCAAAAACTAATCCTAACTATACCTACTTATACACCTGCATATAACCCATATAACTGTATGATAGCATGTACAATAATGCTGTATATACCGTATACTATATATATATGTATATACTGTGTATACTAGTTATGCTGCTGGCCAGTATGACTTACTACCATAGTATCGTCACGGCTGGACTGGTAATCTGGCATACCGGGCATTTCCCGGTGGGCCGACGCACCTTGGGGCCTGCAGTGGCGAATATTCACGGAGGCCAAGGGAAGCCAAGCTTCCCCAAAAATATAAACAGTAAAAAAATATATATATAATTTAATAAAAAATTACTTCTTATTTTTTTTTTATAGTTTACAATAATAAAAAAAGCTTTATTTTTCATCTCTGTGTTATAATAATTTTCTCCCTCCTGGAGAAATTAACCGAACGAGCGAAACTGCGCCCACTCTCTCTAACACTGTCACTGTGGCCCATACTCACTGACTCACAGTCTGCCAGCCTGGAGGCTCACGAGATAAAGCTGGGAACGAGGTTAGGACGCTAGGCAGTTTTTTTTTGTTTATTCATCCTATTACCTCATTATTAGCCAATAAGATTCGAGCTGGGTTGGGCTTAGCTCCTAAGCCTTAACACGCCCAGCTTGGTTCTCTAGGTAGGGGAATATATGCTAATTTCGCATCTGGCCCAATCAAATCACATTAAAAGCAAACGTGACCAAACGTCTTCGCCTCGCGGGCACTTTGGAATATGCAATGAAGCATATAGCACTTTATTAGCAACTTGTTTTTCGCCGGTGGGACCTTTACTGAGGACCAGCACAGCACACCACTGTAGATATTATGATTTAACAAATCTATCTGTCCAGGAGGAGGACCACATTATTGGCCAGGTAAGCAGCCTACATAGGCTAGCTTGGTTTCTAACTAAGGTTATCAGGCTAGCTTGGTTGCTAACTAATGTAACCAAGCTAGCTTGGTTGTAGCCCCTTTCGTGACTGCGATGCAAGCCAGGGGCTCGAATACGCAGTCACTTATTCCTCCGTAGTAGCCAGGTTAATTTGCACCACCAAGTACTGTTTTTTATTTTTATTTTTATTTTGCTAGCGGTGGGTCCAAAATATATCAGATATAAATTTCAAAAGGTAACCAGCGTTCCATTAGGGTTTCACACACACACACGGCAGGGTTTGAAAGCTCGGCGTTGCTAATAAACATTTTAAATCATTTTTATAAACGAGTAAAAAAAACACTGAGCTAGCCTTCGCTAAAATGGCTGCTTCCGCATTTTACAGTAGGAGCGCTGTGATTGCTGGGCGCACCAGACACGTGACAAAGCAGCCAGCAATCACAGCACGTAAGTTTCACCACGGACATATGGACCTGTGATGTTTGTTTGGTTTATTTAATTCTTTTTGAGGCATGCTATCCTATAAATGCCAAGTAATAGTTGTTTCATGGACCAAGACCACAACAGTCTCCTCTCATATAGCGTCACATGTTTTATCTGCTGACAAAGCACAATACCTGTTGTTTTTTAGTTCACTCATTGTTCAGGGAAACACATTGTTAATGACATTGACGGATTGTGAATTTTGTGATTGACTCAAATTATATTTATTTGGACAAATAAATATAGTCACTTTATTTGAAGAGTCAAAACTGTTCTCTTGGCTTTGTTTTGTTCATAGTAGTAACGCCGCCGAGCCATACTACATGTTGACTGCTTGGTTTGACTGGCCGCCGAGCCATACTGTACATGGTGACTGCTTGGTTTGACTGGCCGCCAAGCCATACTGTACATGGTGACTGCTTGGCTTAAATCTAAATAAAAAAAAATATATATATATATATTAATTAAAAAAAAATTATTAAAAAAGATTTAATAAATTTTTTTTGGCATCCTCTGTTATTTTACCCACGCGACGCCACTGCTTGGTTTATATATTTTTTTTAAACGGCCGGCCCATAAAGCAGGGACAGCGGCCCATTGGTTCATTTTCTATACGGACACTGGGCTGGCCCAATCACATCTCTTACTAAGCCACACCCCCTCCCTCAGACTCAGTATTGTTTTGTTTGGCTTTGGCAGTGTAAACATAATGTTTCCCATGAATTTAATTGAATTGAGTAGTACCTGCATGATTAATAGGGACTCACAGGGAGGTAGTGTGTGTGCCATGCCATGATGACGATGATGATGATTAATTCAATTAATGTCGATAATAATATGATAACATACTCGTAATGCTATCATAAAGTGAGACCGTCAACTACTGCTGGTGATCTCTCAGTCAGTCAATGTCATTGTTTTTGTAGCTAGCATTGTTCCCTAATGCAGTCGCAACTCCGGCTGACTATTCTAACGTTAACTAGCTAACGTTATTTTGTCAGCATCGCGTTGGCTAAGCCCACGTTGCTGTGAGTGACCTACAGTAGGTCCATATTGTATCATCATAATATTATTAAAATCATTAGGACAAGGGTTCCCTTGATAAAGATGCACAAAAAACACCTGTAGCTCAACTGCAACTGCAAAAACTGCCCACCTGCTCAAATGTATGCCTACTTATGTATTAGCCTACAGGGAAAAAAACACATTCACAACAGGCAGCAAAGTATATTTTCAGCCAGGTATGGTGGTAACTATTAGGATATATATGGTATGGATTACTTACTGTTATTACTATCTGTGGTAGCTCTCCACTTACACAAATAGTTTGTTTGCTGCTGTGCTGTCCATTGAGCATGCACCTTCAAGTGGTAGGCACATTAACTTTCAAACTCCCCAAACAAACAAGCACACCATTGATTTAATTGCCATATAAATCACATACAAAGATCTAACTATTACTCCTCTCTAACTATTACTCCTCTCTGAACATGAATATAAAACAAAAAGGTGATCTATTAACTGTGTAAATCTTATACAATACTCATGATTGATATTTGGATACTTGAAATCTGTAACTGAGTTAGTAAAATGAAATAAAATGGAACAGCTCGATGCATGCATGCAATAAACAACTATTTGCTCATTACCAGTATGGTATTGTTTAAATTGTACAGCTTTTTGCACATATTTGTCAGGGAATTCCAACAATTCTGGACCTGAATGTACCAGTTAATTGTAATCATCTATCTCTCTCCTTATGTCTGGTCATGCCAGGTTGTGGAGGAGAAAGACAGGGAGGAACAGGCTGTAGACTACTTTTTGTTTTTACATCACCACCCAAAACAAGATTCAGCCAAGAGCGAGTGAGTACACTGGTCCACTTGCACTGGTCCACTTGTCCATGGCACTTACTACCCAGCTTTGTAGTGGTTTGGGGGAATAGACTAGTACAGTACTGTAGGTACGCATATTTAAGGGACCGCAAGGATCGTGTACTGGTGGGTGGTGTCTGACCGATTGTGGTGGGCCGGTCTGGGTCAAAAATGCCAGGGTAAATTCTTTGTCTGTTTATATCCAGTGTAATCACCTGTACATTGTATATTACTACTGCACTGTTAAATTTGCCGCAAATTACACTCTGAAAAAGGAGGGTTGTCACGGGTAAAGACACAGCTACTTTGGAGCGATATTTAGTGTATTTCCCGGTAAGATAGCATGACATGTTTGATATCAATGGATTTTGCAATCTCAAGATTATCACTGGCTTGGCGCTATCTTACAAACTGAGACTGGTATGACCTTCAAAAGACAGTGATGTTAATGTCAGATGATCCACTGGTTAACCAATAGGTTTCAGAGGGTTGAAAGTTAACCAAGGCCAGGAGGACTGTGGAGCAGTTATAATTCACATGTTCATATCATGGTGATCAAAGCAGCATTTGGGATTCTTGTTGTTTTTCTTTTGTGTTGTACCAAACTTGTACAGAACCGTGACCCCAAAATCAAGGTATGTACCAAATCGTGGCTTCTGTGTCCTGTTACACACCTTTACTGTACCTACCTTGTTGTTTTCAATGGAAATTTATGGAAAAAGGGGGTCTTCAGGATGCTCTTCTATTCAGGTCAATGCAGTACTATCGTGAATCACTACAGTATTTCTGTGGAAAGTCTACAATATGTATGAAAAAAAAAACACAGGAATACTGAATGGACTGAATGCATATCTACATGCCACCTACAACCATTTTTCAATCGGACTCTTCCCTTTAAATCTGAGCTTGCGTTAGAGACACAACATTAGAGATCATTCATTTGTGGTCATTGGAAGAAAACAATTGATAATTTTTCTCCACTAGAGATTGAATTTATGAACGTGTGAAAGATGTTTTTGCCGCTTGCTATCAGACATTAGTATTGGGAAAATTGTATCCTATTTCAGCCTGGTATAGCTGTTATCTGCCTTCCATCTGCTACCATTATCGGTATCTGTGTATCCTCCCTCTCCCCCCCCCTCTCTCTCTCTCTCTCTCTCTCTCTCTCCTCTCTCACCTCTCTCTCTCACCTCTCTTCTCTCCCTATCTTCGCTCTCTCTCTCTCTCTCCCTCTCTCTTTTTCTCTCTCTCTGCCCTCCCCTGTTCAGCTCCTGCTGTGATCCATTCATGTCTGAGTGGTGGCCGAGCGGTAGAATGACATGCAGGTGTGGGATAATATGGGAGGTTTTGGCTGAAGTCTGTTATTATAATGACTATGGCGTGAGCAGAGCTAAATGACGGGTAATGGCTGTGTAAACGTCTGTGTAAACGCACACACACACACACACACACACATACACACATGCTCACATACACACACACATATGGCATGCGCGCACGCACGCACTCACTTACATACACGCACACACACCCACACACGCGTGCACGCACACTCACATGGACATACACAGCCAATTGGAGGTTTGCTATCTTTTGGAGAATTGTATGATATATAAACTGTTGAATGGTATAAACTTCACATTCTGACACACGAGGGCTGGAAGCCAGAAGAGAGTTAGAGGAGCTGGACTTCCCTCCTACACTGCAAGAACACTTTGAAGATTCACAAAATCACATGAGGTTTATATTTTTTTATTTAAGCTAAGTGTGCAAACTAAAACGAGTCGCACAATGTTTTATGTTTATTTTAGGGCTGGGACTTTATCGCATTAATTTCGATTAATACAGAAAGAATTCAAAGTAAAAAAAAAAGTATGCATATAATCGCATGGTGATTTTTCTTTATTGTGTAAGAATGTTACCTTTCAAAGGAGACCAGACTCATGCATGTGCTATAAGTATAAAGTATAAAAAATTGCAAATAACTTTTTTTCTTAGTCTGGTTTGTTCAAAAAAGAAAAGAAAAAGAGAAATTGAGATCAACCAAGAGGGTTCAAATTCGGGACGCCCCAGTGGCGCACAGCATAGTGCGATGCAGACCTACGTGGTCGACCCGGGTTCGCCTCCCGCTCCCGGACGGATTCATCGCATGTCCTCCCCCACATCTTCTCCCGTTCTCCCTCTCCTCTGTCGGTCCTGTGACCATGATAAGCTGTAAAAATGCTAAAAAAAAAAAGAAAGGGTTAAAATTCATATCAAGTCCCTCTTGGCCCAATGTTGCCTGTCCAATAATTGATTGATTGATTGAAAATGTTATTAACAGATTGCAGAATGGGTACAATACACACAATTGTTAAGGGGATGCAGACCAGAGAAAGACTTTCGTCTTGTTTACATCAGGGTCCCCCATTTTCAATTCATCATAACATGACATATATGTCATACAGATAGCAGGGGTTATATGCACAATCATTCCAGACTGTAAATAATGTCTTTTGGCAGTGACTGAAAGGGTACAGGCTGAAGCATACTGCTTATGCCTAGTATATGCCTGTCCTATATTCTTATCAAATTAAGCTACCCTCCTTTTCTACCTTTCTACCTTTTCAAACTAGTGTTGTATGTTTAGTGGAAGCTCTACTATAAAACCCAAACTGGGTTTTCCGCTAAAGATATTTTTGAGCAATTTCCATATTACGCACAGTGTTCATATATAGTTGAGACACATATCTACATGAGCCCCCCCCCCCTCCTCAGCCCCCTGGGAGACCAGGCAAGTGTTAGGGGTAGCGTCAAACTTGAGCCCAAGAGCAGAACACAGGAGGAGAGGAGAATGAGGCGGTTTGGGATGTTTAATTGTTAGGTACAAAGCAGACAGGGTTAAATGGTGATAATGTGCGACAGGGGCGAGCAGGGTCACTCCTTGTGATTCCCAGGAGACGTCCTGGCTGGTGATGTCTCGGGATACAGCGTAGACCGGGCGGTGTGTGATCCAAGGTAGGTGTAGCAACACTCTGACGAGGATTGGCAGGAAACGCAGGTCTCATATCAGGGCTGGTGATGATCTGATGAGTCTCAGGTGTGTAGGTTGATCCTGGGCGACAGCATGTGGAAGCGGGAGCAGGAAACTGCCCATATAAGGGTGTGGAAGCAGCAGGTGAGAGAGAGGCCCTGGCTGTGATTGTAACAGGACCCCCCCCCCTCTACGGGCGCCTCCTGGCGATCCTCCAGGCTTGCCAGGGTTGGCTTGGTGGAAGACCCGGATGAGGGGTAGGATCCAGGATCAGCTGGCGGGAGACCCAGCTGCGCTCCTCTGGACCGTAGCCCTCCCAGTCCACCAGGTACTGGAACCCACGGCCGCGACGGCGCACATCCAGCAACCGCCGGACGTAGGCAGGATGTTCATCGATGATCCAAGGAGGAGGATGTTCCGGAGCTGGAAAGGACAGAGGGCTGGAGGACACCGGCTTCAACTGTGACAAATGAAATGAGGGGTGAATGCGCATATGGGACGGAAGCTTGAGTCTGACGACACAGTTGTGTTGGGAACAGTGGGGGCTGGTAGCCCAGAGAAGACTCGAAGGGGGACTGACCTGTGGCAGCGGAGGACAGGGAGTTGTGGGCGTACTCGATCCACGGCAGGTGGGCACTCCAGGCGGAGGGGTTCTGGGCCATGACACAGCGGAGGGCGGCCCCCAGGTCCTGATTGGCACGCTCAGACTGGCCATTGGTCTGTGGGTGGTACCCGGAGGAGAGGCTGACAGAAGGCCTTCCAGACCTGGGAGATGAACTGAGGGCCTCTGTCGGAGACGATGTCCACCGGGATCCCATGAAGGTGGAGTACCATCAGGTCCGCGGTCTCTGAAGCAGAGGGAAGTTTGGGGAGAGCAACAAAGTGAACAGCTTTTGAGAACCGGTCATGTGACCATGTGACCATGGTCGTCCTGGAACTGGTAGTGGACGGAGTAGCCCAGCAGAAGGTCGATGGGAGGACTTCCCACGAGCACAGACAGTGCAGGCAAGGACAAAGGCATGGGTGTCCTCCCTCATGGAGGGCCACCAGAAATGCCGCTTCAGAAGGGACAGGGTTCGGTCGACCCCAGGATGACAGGCGAACCGGGAGGTGTGGATCCACTGGAGCACCTGGGACCGGACAAGGTTGGGGACATAAAGCCGGTTAGGAGGGCTGTTACCTGGTTCAGGCTGGGTGCGCTGGGCCTCCCTGATGACAGACTGGATCTCCCAGGTGGCGGAAGCCTCCAAGCAGGTGGAAGGAAGGATGGTGTCGGGGCAAAGAGGGCCCCCTTCGGGGATAAACTGATGGGAAAGGGCATCTGGCTTGACGTTCTTGGAGCCGGGCCTGTAGGTCAAGGTGAAGTTGAACCGACCGAAGAACAACGCCCACCGGGCCTGGCGGGAGTTCAGGCGCTTGGCCGTCTGGATGTAGGCGAGGTTCTTGTGGTCAGTCCACACGAGGAAGAGGATCTCGGAACCCTCCAGCCAGTGCCTCCACTCCTCCAAGGCCAGCTTGACCGCCAGGAGCTCTCGGTTCCCAATGTCATAGTTGACCTCTGCCGGGGACAGGCGGCGAGAGAGGAACGCGCAGGGGTGTAGCTTCTGGTCGAGAGCGGAGTGCTGGGAGAGGACCGCTCCCACCCCGGAATTGGAGGCGTCCACCTCCACCACAAACTGGCGAGACGTGTCCAGCTGGACAAGGATGGGTGTGGAGGTGAAGCGCCTACGCAGCTCAGAGAAGGCGGACTCCACTTTAGCGGACCAGGAGAAGGGCATGGAGGGCGACGTGAGTTGGTTGAGGGGCACGGCGACCCGGCTGTAGTCCCTGATGAAACGCCGGTAAAAATGTGCAAACCCCAGGAAGCGCTGGAGCTGCTTGACATTGGTTTTGTTGGTCCCTATGAGAGTCTCCTTTAAGCAGGCCCGACAGATAAGCGATCTTCGATTTATCAGACTGGTAGGTGTGGGGCTGTTGTACAAACACGAGTGAACATTGAAAAAGAAAAGAACGACACTTTGAAATGTCTCCGTCGTAACGTTTGGGTGCTGGAACATGAGGCTCCCTATATTGAGACTGGAGTGGGACTGGCGGTTCGGGGGCCAGTGCCGGGGCCGGTGTGTGTGCCTGGGCTGGGGGGGACAGAGAGGTGTGCGGCGATCCGACTTAATTGTTCGTCTTGCTTAGCGGAGCTGACAGTGAGGGCTTGGATTTGGGCAGAGGCCACTGCGAGCATGTGTGTGTGCTGGTTTACCAACTGTTGAGGAACCGGTCCAACGCTCCAGCGTCCTGTGGTGCTGGGCTCGTCATGGTCCGAGTGTTCTGTTAGGGGTAGCGTCAAACTTGAGCCCAAGAGCAGAACACAGGAGGAGAGGAGAATGAGGCGGTTTGGGATGTTTAATTGTTAGGTTACTGTTGCGTTCTTTTATTGACCTTGAAAGATGAGGAGAGGGTTTTAGCAATCAAATATTTATTACAGAGTGAATATTCAATATTACAGAGTTACACAAACAGCTGAGAGTGGACACAGGTTCTACTTTGGCTTTTGGCACAGCAGTAGTGTGTCCCGCTCCTTCCATCACATTGACATTTATACTTTTCTCGACTCCCCGAGTCAGCATTGCCTGCGGCTTGGGCCAGTTGTCATACTATCTCAATTGGCAGAGGTAGCGGGTGGAAAGTCGATGGGTGGGGATTGGACGTTGTGGATAGCGACTCCTACAGGTCGGTTGGGTGACACCTGTACAGCAGAGACAGGAAGTATCTGGGGCAGCGTGAGCCTCCCACGCGTTACTCCTCGCCACTGAGAGTCCGCGCTGTCTGGTGAAAAGATGCGACAGGCTGCCTCCTCGTGTACCGGAGGGGACTGCAGGATTACTGCAGAAACATTTGGAGACAGATGAGGCAAATGACTGCTACGAGTCCATGGATATCTTCTAGTTTGTATCGACATGTGTGCAACCGGGCCGGACCCACAGGTGTTCTGCTGAAGGTGCTTTTGATTTAGACTACCAATTGTTTCAGCAATTGTCTCATTTGTTTACTGTAATTATACCAAGGTGTCACAACTAATATGACAATGTATTTAGTTGAACATTTCTCCTTGTAGCAGCTTGAAGATCTGTTGGCTCACGCTAACTCATACTAACTGATGAAGAGGTTGGTTGGCCTGGGTGGCTGGGTCACCATGACTAACTGATGAAGAGGCTGGTTGGCCTGGGTCATCATGACTAACTGATGAAGAGGCTTGTTGGCCTGGGTCGCCATGACTAACTGATGAAGAGGCTGGTTGGCCTGGGTTACCATGACTAACTGATGAAGAGGCTGGTTGGCCTGGGTCACCATGACTAACTGATGAAGAGGCTGGTTGGCCTGGGTCATCATGACTAACTGATGAAGAGGCTGGTTGGCCTGGGTCACCATGACTAACTGATGAAGAGGCTGGTTGGCCTGGGTCACCATGACTAACTGATGAAGAGGCTGGTTGGCCTGGGTCATCATGACTAACTGATGAAGAGGCTGGTTGGCCTGGGTCACCATGACTAACTGATGAAGAGGCTGGTTGGCCTGGGTCACCATGACTAACTGATGAAGATGCTGGTTGGCCTGGGTCACCATGTGTTACGACCCTGGCTCAAAGGGACGCA
Organism: Notolepis coatsorum; assembly: GCF_963971535.1. NCBI lineage: Eukaryota > Metazoa > Chordata > Actinopteri > Aulopiformes > Paralepididae > Notolepis > Notolepis coatsorum. Next base: position 25,877,063 of record NC_140183.1, on the reverse strand, counting down.
ACCTATGTGCAAACAGACACCAAAACCCGTGTTTAACCCAAAAGACTACTCTAACAATGAAATACTGGTACAAACTAAAGAACAAAGAATGGGAGAACGTGACAAGTCTCTGTTTCCACATTCTCCTCTAGCCACAGTCAGGCTGCATGTGTGACTCAGGGACTGGCTTTAACCTGCCAGCGGGTATTCAATCAGCAGCAATCAGCTAATTAGCAGCCCTCACCTGCATGCACAGTGACCCAGGAGGGATCAAGCTCATGGTACATAACACCTCCCCCACCAAAATGGTTGCCCAAGAGGCAACCACTACACATCAAACCCATAAACAAAAAATATTGTGACCCATTATTTGTCAGGGCCACTACCACAACAGCGATAACGGGCCGGCCCCTGTCGAACACGACCATCAACCGTGTCGTATGCTCCCCACTGTGGAACATTCGCCAATGCTGTGCAAAACAAAAAACAACCCTGTCCCGACTCTCGGGCAAGCTAGACCTCACAAAAGGTTCCTCCACTGCTGAGGCGTAAGAATTAGGACCCCATCGACAAACCAAGACCTTATCACATATGAGCTCCATTTCAACAAGCCCCTCCACCGATACCGACCTGTCAAAAATAAACTGCAAACCAAAGTCAATATGAGAGCTAAGCTCACTGCACTCAACAGGACAGAACACAGAAAAACAAAAACCATAGATCTCTGATACCACCACAGCGCCCATATCCATCCCACCTGGCACTGGTAGTTCAGGATACTGCAAACCGTGAACATCCAGAGTAGGATGCACCGCCTCAGGTACAGCCCCACCGTCCCTGGAACATGGCAATACATCAGTCACCAAAGCATCTGGAATACCATCCAAAATGGCGTCACACAAAATAACATTGTCCTGATCAAAATGGTTGCCACTCATCAGACCAGGTCGCGAAGGCGGCTCCTGCTCCACAGGACACAGGTAACTAGGTTGACTAGCACACCTAGTGCATGGCAGAGAGTCAGTGCGGACACATGAATCAATGTCAGAATCATCAACTGACATACTGGGACCATCCCTGCCCACAAGTGAAACATCAGGAACAATAGAGCTACTGTGGGAAGGCTGGCAGCCTAAGCCAGGCCTTGTAGCCTCTTCAACTAGAACGGTGTCACATGAATCAACAGCATCTCTCATAGCATCCTTCCCACCCTCATCCTCCATGGTGTGCTTTCCAAAATTCTCAACAGGTTTACTTTTCAATTCAACAAAGAATGTGTCACTAAGTGTAATGTCACAAGTCGAAGTATCAACAACATCACTTTTGTCCTTTGATATTGCCCGTGTCACAGTACACACAGGGAACACTCCTGGATGTTTCTGTGTCAGCTCATCAGGGACCTCAGAAACCACAGGAATGGGAGTTACAACTGGAGTAGCCAGCACTTTGTCACCAGCCAAATCATTCCCTAGAATGAAGGACACCCCTCTTATGGGGATGTGAGAACATACCCCCACAACAACATTGCCTGATACTAAGGGAGAGTTGAGTGTGACCTCATGCAAAGGTGCATCCACAAATCCACCTCCAAAGCCACGAACAACGACACCGGAATGCAAAGAAGACTTTTCTGAGAACGGCAAAATCCCCTCCAGAATGAGGGACTGAAAAGCTCCAGTATCTCTCCAAATTGTTATAGCCTGTTTGGACTCTAGTGCATCAGTCAGGGAAACCAATCCATCCATCATAAACCTTGAGGAACCCTCGAGCTCTTTGTCCACACGTTTTATACTTTCCCCATCACCCTCTAACGTTGGCATAGGTGTTCTGCATACGGTTTCTACCAGAGCCACCGTTCTGACATTTTTCTGTTCAAGCACCGGGCACCCAGCAATGATATGACCAGGCTCTTTACAGTAGAAACATATAATCCCTTCTGGGAATGCACTAGCAGAACCACCCCGCCTAGGAGGTGACGTTAACTGACCAGCAGACACAGGTTTTGGGAAATGGCCCCCCTGAAAAGGACGCCTATCCCTGGACTCAACACGGTATTCCTCCACAAAAACGGACTTGTGTGTCAACACAAACTCATCTTCAATACCCTACGCTCGTTTAGATGAGTGGAAACGGTATCAGGAACACATCTTTTAAATTCCTCTAGGAGAATCAATTGTCTAAGCTGCTCTCTTGACTCTGCTTTCTGAGAGGTGCACCACCTGTCAAACAAGTTCTCCTTCTCTTTTCCAAATTCAACATACGACTGTCCCTCCGACCTGCGATAGCCTCTAAAACGCTGACGATAGGCCTCGGGGACTAACTCATAAGGCCTCAATATGGAAGCTTTAACAAGCTCATAGTCAGCACTTTGTTCAAGGGACAGAGCAGTATAGGCTTCTTGTGCCCTACCAACAAGAACACACTGCAGCAGCAGTGTCCAGGCCGTATCAGGCCACTTCAACGTGGTTGCCACCCGTTCAAAAAGGGGAAAATACCTATCCACATCTTTCTCAAAAAAAGGAGGCACCATCCTAATATTTTTGCCGACATCAAAACCGGAACGTGACTCTGAATGCAGAGCACCCGCCTGCAAGGCAGCATGCTTATAATCAAGCTCCTTCTGTGCACGCTCGTGCTCCAGCAACATTTGTCTCTCCTTAAGCTCACGCTCCTTAAACTCATGCTCAGGCTCCTCTCTCCTCTCTCTCTCCTTAAGCTCACGCTCCTCTCTCCTCTCCTCACGCTCTTGCTGTAGCTGTCTTTCCTTAAACTCTAACTCTCTAAGCCTCCACTCACCCTCCGCCACACCAGATAGTAGCGGAGAGGCGTCAGACAAAGGAGGCTCCTCCACCCTCGCCGCAAGCACCTGCTCCCTAACGAGCAAAACCCTCAAAGCACACAAGGCAGTCGGTTTCAAACGCTTCTCACTGGCAGTAAGCTCCACCTTGTAGTGCACAGCAAGCTCCAGAAGCTGTTCCTTGGAAAACCTTTCCAACACCTCATCAGAAGGGTGATCAACAAAATCCTTTATGGAAGCCATCCCTACTGCACCAGCGCCTGCTCACTTTAGAGTCACCAAAAACACCCTAGCACACACAATTTACCTGAGAACCACTGAAGAACCACGAAGAACCACTGAAGAACCACTAAAGAGCCACTAAAGAACCACTGAAGAACCACTAAAGAACCACTGAAGAAACACTAAAGAACCACTGAAGACCGCTGAAGCACCGCTGAAGCACCCCTTGTTAGCATTAGCATGCTAATGCCAATACCAATAACTACAAGGAGACGTGGTGGAAATGTGCGCACCTTTCTAGTTTGCAAAAAAAAAAAAAAAAAAAAAAACCACCCTGAAATAAATAGATGTGTCATACGCGCAGGAGGTCAGGTGCTAACAGGTAGGTTATCCAACACTGAGTTACACTCAAAACAAAAAATTAAATACAACAAACAAATTCAAACAGGTGCCCCTTATAACCTGATATGACTACTTACAGCTTATACATCTAAACTGCAGTCAAACGGCCCACCACATGTCTACCCTAAAAAAAATTCAGGCCCTACCACACTACCTGTTTTTTTCTGGCACCCTATCCTACCTACCCTTAAGCTAACGTCCTGTAGACCTAACCCTCTTCAACCACACCTGCTACCAGCCAAAGATCATATTGACCATCCACCCGTCAAGTATATGGTATGGTACAAGACAAGTAGATGGTACTAATCACTTCTATGACTGCCCCAGGAGTAAGTGGTGCACAGGAACCTAACAAACAACCAGAAAATAATGTCCCTACCTACATGTGGTGTCCACTAAACTATATATTTTAACAGCATATAAGTAGTCACATCAAATTACAAACAAATAAGGGCATACTCACCTGTTTGACGATCGGCTCAAGCCCCCACGTTACACAACATGTAACGATAACCACCCACACTATAGCACCACGACACACCATGCAAAAAAAAAAAAAACACCAAACAAATTCTAGGGGTATTTGTTTCCAAATTCACTCCCGGATGAGCGCCCAACTGTTACGACCCTGACTCAAAGGGACGCAACCTATGTGCAAACAGACACCAAAACCTGTGTTTAACCCAAAAGACTACTCTAACAATGAAATACTGGTACAAACTAAAGAACAAAGAATGGGAGAATGTGACAAGTCTCTGTTTCCACACTCTCCTCTAGCCACAGTCAGGCTGCATGTGTGACTCAGGGACTGGCTTTAACCTGCCAGCAGGTATTCAATCAGCAGCAATCAGCTAATTAGCAGCCCTCACCTGCATGCACAGTGACCCAGGAGGGATCAAGCTCATGGTACATAACACCATGACTAACTGATGAAGAGGCTGGTTGGCCTGGGTCATCATGACTAACTGATGAAGAGGCTGGTTGGCCTGGGTCACCATGACTAACTGATGAAGAGGCTGGTTGGCCTGGGTCACCATGACTAACTGATGAAGAGACTGGTGGGTCACCGACACAGAGGGGCACCAGGACTAACTGATGAAGAGGCTGGTGGGTCACCGACACAGAGGGGCACCAGGACTAACTGATGTGATGGGAGAGACAGGCAGAACACCAGCTCAGGGCCTGATTACTTGAGCTCCATTAGGCTTCATGGCAAATTATCCCCTAACCTGTTATCACGGTGGATTCACCCGAGTGTAAACACTCATCCCAGCCTCAGGGGCTAAAATACGGCCACGCTTCAATGCCAACAGGCGTAAGTACACTATTTTTTTTCTTTCTTGGTAAAACCAAAAACGCACCCCGCAGGTCACTCGCAGGCGTGTGCACGTACACAAATATGCGCTCACATAAACACAGCACACAGTATGTTGTTCTACACAAATCTCGATTACACCGTGATAAAAAGTCTTTGTCATTAATTATGCGTGACAATGACCTCTCGCCTGCTCTGCCTCTGAGGCAAGCGTCACGTTAATGCATGTCAGATGAATATTTGGAAACGCTTCAAACATACAGAACACAGCCACATTACGCTGTGAAGGTAATTTAATACGCAGTTCATACCACACTAATTAATCCTCTATGCGGGGGGAGGGGGGGGGTTGGACTGTGCTTTTTAGTTACACACACCATACACACCACTTCTTCCGTATCAAATCTAAATATCCGGACGAATTGATAATAGGATGTGATGAGTGGGTGAGTAACTTCCCACAACAATCTGTACATCCTATCATTCCGTTCCAACATGCACAGAACTCACACTACAATCCTTCCCTAATACCTCCACACTACCTTTCTAGACTTAATAACTGATAGGGACATCCCTAGCAATGAGTGAACTTGTAATATGTAATGTTCAGTGTGTGTGTGCGTGTGCGTGTGTGTGTGTGTGTGTGTGTGTGTATGCACATCACATCAAATTCCTTGTATGTTTTTTTTCTACGCTAAAGACAATTGTGTCCTCCTGTCTTCCATACACCAGCAGCCTACCTGTCCTCTTGTCTTCCATACACCAGCAGCCTACCTGTCCTCTTGTCTTCCATACGCCAGCATCCTACCTGTCCTTCATACACTGTATGTGAAGTGGTCTCCAGCTATGTAAGTTGTGCAATGTGTAATATCAACAGTGTGTGTATCACATGGAGTGTTCTTTCCTTGGCTAATAGAGATAATGGTGAGTGTCCCTGTCCCCTGGGCCCTCAGACACACCAGGCTGCGTGGAATGGCGTTCTTTATCTTCATACTTTATGCCACAAATCAAATTGCTGATACAAAATCTCAGGGGCCAGTTGAGCTGCGAGCCATGCTAATGACGGATGGGAGCATTTTGCGTACCGTAAAACAGAGAAACTCCAGCGCCAAAGGAGCAATAATCTTAATGAGAAAAACAAACTGGATTCAGAATTTGCCGCGAGTTACTACTTTACGTGGAGAGGGGGAGGGGGATTTGTTTGCTTGTCATGTCAGGAGAGGAAAGTGGAGCTCGGAGGGGTGTGTGTGCGTGTGCGTGTGCGTGTGTGTGTGCGTGTGCGTGTGTGTGTACAAACAATCTGTATTTGTGTGTGTGTGTGTGTGTGTGTGTGTGTGTGTGTGTGTGTGTGTGTGTGTGTGTGTGTGTGTGTGTGTACAAACAATCTGTATTTGTGTGTGCGTGTGTGTCTGTTTAATCAGGTCTTTCATCTTAGATGGGTGGCTGGCCTAGAGAAACAAGTCAGTCCCTCACACACTGACAAGCAGAGTCTCCTAACAGCCATGCGTGTTGTAGGTGCTGAGCCATATGGAAACACTAAAGGGATAGTTCGTATAGCCATTTAGCTTACTTTGACCAGGTCCCGGGGTCGTCAGAGTTCTTCGACCACAGATTCTGAGCGAACCAGGAAGCTGCGTATGTGTAGTGGACTAAACTGTGTTGTGTTGTGTTGCCCAGAGACCACAGACCCAGGGATGACGTGGGAGGTAGATTTATTTACGTTCTAACAGAAAGAACCAAAAAGACAATCCTCCAAATCAAATGTGTACCCAGTACACCAGCTCCTCTACAAGGTACAGGAATAGAGAGGGACAGGGGGAAACATTAGGTTGCTAGCTTAATGTATGTTAATATATGTAATATTAACATTCTCTAAAGGGACAATACGTGACAATATACACATGTATTGCAACATGTATTGCAACTTAATTGCATCATGTATGGGCAAAATAAACAATTTAAAGGACAACTAACTACAAGATGGATTATGATATAAAATAAGGGGGAAATGACACCCACCTCTTCCCAAGGGGATTATATCAAAAGAGAAGAGGTCAAGAGGTCAAGATGGAGAGGAAGTACATGGGGGGCTAGGAGAAGGAGGGTTAGGGTTAAAGGTAAAGAGGGAGAGGGAGAGGAAGTACATGGGGGGCTAGGAGAAGGAGGGGGTGTATGAGGTCGAGTTTTTACTTGTGTGTTACTACACACTACACATTACAATGGAGGCTCAGTGGAGGCTATTCTAGAACTAGTCAGGTAATACACATTTAATAACAGATTGTATGTAATTAATAATTATACATGACATTAATAACTGTTACACATGCATTGGGGCTCGTTCCAAGACATCACATCGGTCTGAGAGTGTTAGGGATTGTAATGCGACCCCAATTGCACGACACAGACAGGTAATCAGAGTTAGCCAAAACAAGTGCATAATTTATTCACAACTAAAAAGCGCCACTGTCCCTTTAACACTTTCAGAGCCGGCCGTGTTTTCCTTTTTACCCCCTTGAATGCCCATCATCCACTTCAATGTTAGCGTTAATATCGCCTAATCTATGTTTTAAATTATGGCTATGTGTCTAATCTGCCCATCGCTTATCAATGACTCATTTTCCAGTCAACATTGTTGAAGCGGATTGTTTTTTTATCGGTTCATTTCCGTTTTATAGCATCTTGAAAATCCCTCGTTTTCAAGGAAAATAAAAATATTCCATAATAAACTGAATATTCTAGAATACACAAAAAACGTTCAAATTTTTCGGCCTATGAATCGTTTTCAAATAAACGCTAGATTATCGATAGTATATGTGTACGTATGCACGCTATATAGGCACTCTGATATCTGATCTGATATATTTCCTGATCGCTCGCACAGCCAAACAGCCATATCACATATAGGGGAAAAGCTTATATCTCCGTGAAAACAGGTCTAATTATCCTAAGACTGGTCAAATAGATTCCTTACCTGAGATCAGATGGTATCCAAAAAGATTATTCCAATTCCTGATCGCCATTCCAAAAATCAATCCTTTTATTGATCCAATGCTACATACTGTAAACACATATTCCACGCTGTTCTGATGCTCCACAATGAATCCGATCGGCTCGGGGTACAAGCGTGAGAAGTAAAATGTGGATTCAGTTTTTTTTTTCTCATCCATTTTCATTGAGTCCATTCCAAAAGGGTGCATTACCATCTGGGAGATGATAGGGGGCGCTTTTTTTCACATCTGAGCTCCTGATGGGGCTGGTTTCCCAATGGTAGACTCGGTTGATGAAATATGAATTCAGATCGCTAATAAAAAAATTAAACGATAATTGTCGTGCTGGGCATTCAGGGGGCAGGCTGATAACACGTGTTATGTCGTCCGTGGCATCCAAAGTGTTAAGGGAGAACTCAAAATACACAGGTGAATCTTCTAGAGTCCATGAATGAAATGAAAGTTCTGAGTCTGGTCCTGTTCAGACTCACCAGAACACTTGCCGACGGGCAACACAGCAAACGGGGTCCATGAAAACGGAGTGAGAAACATAGGCATCCTCCCATGGAAGCATAGAGAGCGAAGACGATGACCCACTCCAGGAAACGGCGATAGGTGGTAGTGTACAGAGACGACCTGGCAAGGAGTGGAAGGTAACCAGCTGTATTAATAGTCTCCCGAGGAGCTAATTACCAACCACTCACAGGTGCGTGAAGTAGAAAAGCGACACGCCCCCTCGTTGGGCAGCATGCAGTCCTTTCCAGCCCTCACAGAGAGAAGAATCAAGCATTGGAAATACATGAGGACCGCTGATTTGTGTTGTGGATGTGGTGTGGATTAAAACCTCTTTGTTACCGGACTGTCTGAAACCTCCCTGGTCTCTTGGAACCTGGGCCAGAACACCACGAGACTCAGTCAGTAAACTAATGGTTAGACAGTTTACACTACGACGACAGTATTTCATACCATTTCATATATAAAAAAAAAATCCAAACTATCTTTATAATATCACAATATACAGAGGGACAAAGGAAACGGCAGAAAGAAGCATAGAGGTAGATGAGGCGGTATCAGACTTAGATTAAAAAGATCTGCTTACCGTCCAGCAATTCCATCCATTTTTCTGGCGAATGCACGTTCGTTGGAGGGAAGGATGGACGACTTGAGAGCGAGGGTCCGATTCCAATGGGAGATGAGAGACGTTAACGTCATGTGTTTCACTGAGACATGGCTCAAGCCAGCGACGCCGGACAACAGCGTCTCTCCATCGGACAATTTCACCGTCCTGAGAGCAGATCGCACGGCAGCCTCTGGGAAGAGCATCGGAGGTGGGGTCTGCATCCTCACGAACAATCTCTGGGTTAATCCCAAGGAAGTACATGTCCTCTCAAGTTCATGCTCCCCAGATATGGAACATCTCCAGATCCTGTGTCGCCCGTATCACCTACCCCGTGAGTTTACCGCGGTCATTTTATCCGTCGTGTATATTCACCCACAGGCAAATACTGGCAAAGCGCTGGGGGAATTACACGACTACATCAACAAACAGCAGATCAAGCACCCGGAAGCCGCGACGATAGTGACTGGTGACTTCAATCAGGCAAACCTGAAAAAAGTGATGCCGACCTTTTTTCAGCACATCGCCTGCTCCACAAGAGGGGGGAACACACTCGACCACTGCTACACCCCGTTCAGAGCTGCCTACAAGGCTGTAGCGGCTCCGCCACTGATGGGCTCTACAAGCGCGAGCGATCACGACTCCATTTTTTTAATCCCAGCATACAAACAAAGATCGCGTGACGTCGTCGTGTCACGTGTGACGAATCAGAGACCGAGCTCCGTGACGCGTTCGCGGATACAGACTGGGACATGTTTAAAGGAAGCGCCAGTGACGTCAGCGAGTACGCTGATACCGTTGTTTGTTACATAGCAACAGTGGTAGACGGCATTGTCCTCACAAAGAAGGCGCGGGTTTTCCCAAACCAGAAACCTTGGGTGGACAGCACTATAAGAACAGCCCTAAACTCACGCACCACGGCTTATAACCTGGGCAGAGAGTCAGGAAATATGGAAGAGTACAAGGCTTCAGTCTACACTCTGCGCAAGGCTGTTAAACTTGCTAAGAGGACATATGCTGAGAAACTGGAGACACAAATGGCACAAAACGACACAAGAGGCTTGTGGAGGGGACTGAAGACAATAACTGACTACAAAGTCAGCGCCCCCTCAATGGGGAGCGACGACGCCTCTCTAGCGGACAAACTCAACTCCTTCTACGCTCGGTTCGGTGTAGACAGTGTCGCCGCTAGCCCTCTGGCTAGTGACGTCACTGGCGCACCGGCTGTTGTGGAGGGGGGGGGGCAACCGCGGGGGGGCGGGGGCGCTCTCTCGTTGTCGGAACACAGTGTGAGAAGAGCATTTATGCAGGTGAACACCAGGAAGGCTGCAGGCCCAGATGGTATAACAGGACGCATACTTAAGTCCTGTGCAAACCAGCTTGCCCCGGTGTTCACCGCCATATTTAATCAATCCCTGGCGGAGTCAGTAGTCCCTGCCTGCTTCAAGATGTCTACCATCATCCCTGTACCGAAGAAACCCTCCCCAACATGTCCAAATGATTACAGACCGGTGGCACTCACCTCTGTGGTCATGAAATGTTTCGAGAGGCTGGTCAAGGACCACATTTGTGCCTCTCTCCCCAGTGATATGGACCCTATGCAATTTGCATACAGGACAAACAGGTCCACTGATGACGCGGTCTCCCAGGTACTGCACAGCACTCTCTCCCACCTTGACCGTCAGAAGGGGGGCTATGTGAGACTGTTGTTCATTGACTACAGCTCAGCGTTCAACACCATAGTCCCCACCAGACTGGTGGACAAGCTGATCGAGCTAGGCCTGAGCTCCGCCCTGAGCGCCTGGGTACTGGACTTTCTGAGTGAAAGACCCCAGGCGGTCAGGGTGGGGGGTCAGACCTCCAACACCATCACCCTGAGCATCGGGTCCCCCCAGGGCTGTGTTCTAAGCCCCCTGCTGTACTCACTCTACACACACGACTGTGCGGCCAAGTTCAGCTCCAACTCCATTGTGAAGTTCGCCGACGACACGGTGGTGGTGGGGCTGATCTCGGACAACGACGAGAAGGCCTACCGAGAGGAGGTTGAGGTACTGGAACGTTGGTGCCAAGACAACAGCCTGCTCCTGAACATTGGTAAAACCAAGGAGCTGATCGTGGATTATAGGAGAGGACAGCAGGAGACACACACACCACTGACGATTAACGGGGCTACCGTGGACAGGGTGAGCAGCTTCAAGTACCTGGGGGTCCACATCTCAGAGGACCTGACATGGTCAACACACATAAACACAGTAGTAAAGAAAGCGAAGCAGCGCCTCTACCACCTGAGACAGTTAAGGAAGTTCAGAGTATCGGGGAAGATACTCCAGTCCTTCTACTCAGGAGCTGTAGAGAGCATCTTGACCGGAAACATCACTGCCTGGTATGGGAACAGCACGGCACAGGACAAGAAGGCCCTACAGAGAGTGGTGCGCTCAGCCGAGCGTACCACGGGTATTGCGCTACCTCCCCTGCAGGCTCTATACAACAAGAGGTGCAAATCCAGAGCCTGCAGGATAATGAAAGACCCCCACCACCCCAATAACAGCCTGTTCCAGCTGCTGAGGTCAGGCAGACGCCTGCGAACTCCAGCTACTAGGACGGAGAGGCTTAGGCTAAGCTTCTTCCCCCAGGCCATCAGAGCCTTGAACAATGAACATTGAGAGACACAGAAACTGAACTATCCACACACAAGCACATACACGACACGCACGCTGAGCACGCTCACACACTAGCAGCCACTTTAACACTCATGCCGCACACACGCACACTTATGGCCAGAGGAAAGGCCACTTAAAGTAGTATAGCATCAGGAACAGTGTATTGCACTACTAAAGCTACCTAGCATGTCCTATATGCTCTGTAAATACTAATGTACAGATACCGAGATGGCACACCATGTACCTGTTTATTGCACTGTTTTATTGGATTCTATTAATATGTTGTACCACTGTATTTTATTGGATTCTATTATATGTTGTACCACTGTATTGCACATCGTCGCGGGCAAGACCAGCCGCATTTCATTGTATACCTGTATGCCGTGACAATTAAAACTCTTGACTTGACTTGACTTGACTTTTCCCCCCACCCCCAGAAACTCCGCTGGATGATGACCTCTAGTTACCTGCTGACACTATTGGTTTAACTGTTTTTTTTAACTGTCTTTTTCTGTTACAGTTGAAAACATTGAGGAAACAGCATGTGTAGTTCACACAAGGTCTGCGCTAAAAAGTCCCTCTCAATATTGTGATATTAAAGAGATGGATTTTCTTTTTACATTAAATGGTATGAAATACTTAGCCAACAGTGGTGCAGTCGTAATATGGGAACTGGTAACACGGGTACGTGCATGCGCACAGAACAGATTTTTTTTTTTTTTTTTTGAAATAGAGAAGCTGAAAAAGGTAGCAGGATATAGCCTTCAATATATAAAGAAATTATATTGTCAACAGATATGGTTGAAAAACAAACAATGTTTTAAATGTAATAGTAGTTACAATTTCTTTAATTGAATCAACTTAAACTAGAAAAGTAAATACAAACTAAATTAACAGTGTAAGTTACATTGTTAATTTAGTTTGTATTTACTTTTAGTTTAAGTTAATTCAATTAAAGAAATTGTTTTACACACAAACACAAAAGCAAACTTAAAATAATCAGACAACTTGTGTTTACTTGAAGTTTGTGTGTGCATGACTCCTAGTGCACAGCAAGGGAGGTTTGGTGATGAACCTTGTGGTGCGCTCACACCGACTCGCGCGCGCAGTTATACACACACACACACACGCACGCACACACACACGCACACACACACACACAAGCGCATATACGCAAGTGCAATCTTTCTATCATACACGCTCTTCTTGCTCTATATTTGTGTGAATGTGCGCGCGCGAGAGCAATTGGAAAGGCGCGTGCGCGATCGCGCCTACTTAGTTCTGCCTCAGTGATCTAATAACACGGCGTGTAACCGCGTGTGTGCACGACTGCACCCCTAATCGGTGTATAACCACAATGTGTTTTCAGACAACCTGCCTGGTTAAATAAGGGCTAAGTAACTCACAGGTGGTTCGAGGCAAAAAAAAAAGGGCTCGGGACTGGGCCTCCTCTCTTGAGAGACACAGTGATTTGAGAGCAAGTGATGGAGAGCAGTGATTTGAGAGCGTCATCAGGGTTTGCACCGATATAATCATCATCCTCTCTTCCCATTTAGATCCTATCTCAACCCCCCCCCACCCCCCCCCCCCCCCCCCCACTCACCTACTGCACCCCCCCCCCCCCCCCCATACACCCTCCCCGCTCGCCTCCGCACACTCTCATCCCAGACATCAGACATCCTCAAGGGGCCGACTTCACCTCGACGAAGGCCCGACCCCACTTCAATGATGTGTCATGGTGACGTACAAACTGACGAAGGAGAAGATGAGGGAATAATATTATTCCATGGCGTTATTCTCTTGGACTAACAGCTGGTTTCAGGCTAAGCTTGGCTCCTTTCACATCCTTCACAGCCGACTAGCTGGATACCGATATTTCCGGGAGTTTTGTTCTATTTTTTGGTAGTCTAGTATACAGTGAAGTATCACTTTTGTCTGTGCATCACATCCGAGTGCTGGCAGTGCTGTAAGGAATTCATGGTTTATAATTCCATGATACTGAATGAGTTGTTGTGAAACAGATGCTGATTTTATAAGACATGGGTGGTACTAAGGATGCGCCGATCAGATGGCCAGTGTTGGTATTAGACTCATACAATTACCAAATTGTAATTGGTCCACCTCCAATAACAGCAGAGCAGGACATGATTGAGACATGCCCAGCTTGCACACCAGAATGGATTTGATATAGCTTGATTAGATGTCAAAGTATTTTTTATTACATTAGGTTGGTTGGTTGTCAGTCCCCCCCGTCCCCCCCCCCCCTCTTACACATGAAAGTTACGGACAAAACTGAGCTTTTGGAAAATGTTAAGATCATGACCAATGGCCCTGTCCACATATATTATATTAGGGATGAGCATGAGTAATGTTTTCCCAGATCGAGTACTCTCATATTTCGGTACAGGGTGTGTTCTCTTTGGCTAGCAGTAGTGCCGGCGTTTGCCTTTGGCTCCATGTACTGTAGCACAGCTAACGTTAACAGTTAGCTAGCCACAACCTCAGTGTGTCCATATCAATATTCACAATGCAAACCGATATTTTTTAGATAAGGCTAAGCTAGCTGTATTCCAATGCAACAATATTTTCACTGTAACATTAGTGTACTACTATATCCATAGAATCCTCCAGGGGTGTAAAGTACTTGAGTAATTGTACTTTGTTACAATACTTACTGTAAGTACTGTTTTTGGGGATTTGTACTTTACTCAAGTATTATTAGGTTTGTATACTTGTACTTTTACTCAATTACATTTCAGAGAAAAAATACATACTTTTTACTTCTTATATTTTAAATGCAGACCTACAAAGTACAAAGTACAAATCTCGCAGGTCCAACAATTTTAATTAGTATATTTGTTTCTCTGGCCGAATTAATCCTGCGGCCGCACTTGAAAAAAAAACGCCAATCAAATCCCCATCAATGGACAATTAACCCGCCCATACCCATGCTGATTGGTCCTTGTGCAAGACGAGAAAGCGGGGATCTTTGATTAAACACCTGCTACTGTATCAGAAGAATAGACAGTCAGAAAAAAGGTTTTTACTTTTACTTTTTAGTGCTTAAGTACATCTAAAAGTAGAAACTTTTTTTTACTTTTACTCAAGTGTGTTTTTAGCCAGATACTCTGACTTTTACTTGAGTAGGATTTTGAGACGGTACCCATACTTTCACTAAAGTATATTTTCTGGGTACTTTTTACACCCCTGGAATCCTCCTTACACTCTCATGCTCCACAGTTCCCAGTGTTGTCTTCCTGGACAACTGACGCCTTGCAGGATTTCAGAGCAAGATTTCTGTTTCAAACAAGCCCTTTTGGTCGACGTACTTGGTGCTAACCAAATAAAAAGCATGTTATGTTAGCTTACCAAAGGCCTTCTTCATCTAGTCAGTGTGGCAACGTTCCAGATGGTCATTTAATCCTCAAGTACGCTGGGGTTACTTGTTTGCCCTGTCCGTGCAAGTAACATTATGCGTGAAATGTTACACTCTTGCAATAAGTTGGACAGCAGTAGTTAGCTCCTAACATTGCTACTTGTTTACCGGTATAGAGAGGCACATTCTGCAATGTAATCGGTACCCTGAGGAACAGTTGCAGTAACACAAGTTCCATGGGACTGAATATATACATCAGAATATATCACAAACATATTACTACTGTGGTTGTGTGTGGTCATTTTGGTTTCTTAGCCATAGCTTAATAAATCAGGCTGTATATAATTGAGTGCTTCAGATAAAAAAACATATACTGTAGCCTAAGTGCCATTCGGCATGTTTGCATTTCCAAGGTCAATCCACATTGCTTGGAGTGTAAATGTAATACTCACCCAAACTCACCCTCTTCTGTCTTTAACTATGAATGTACACAACGCTTCAACTTTGCATTTTTGGATCATTACGTGTAAAAACATTGCTGTTAATCTCAAAATGTAAGGATTTATATGCTTATAATAATTATACCTGTATATTATAATAATGTGGTGATCCTGGCATTGCCTCCTATAACTGCTCCACTGATTGGGATACCCTTCTTGACTCAGAAGATAGTGTCACCACCTGTGGAGAGCATGAAGTTCTGGGTTTGTTCCAAGGCCCTGCCAAGGGCTACATTGAGGTACCTGGCCTTGCAGGCCATCGTAGATGCAAGTCTGCACTGTGGTTGTGGTGTCATTCCACAGGGAAAGTTTAGAGGCCCTCCCAGGTTCGGCCCGCTAACTGCCCCTGCCAAGGACGTCTCTTTTTGGGCATAGCTGTCACGTGGCCACCTAGGGAGCAGCCTGAGATCAAAGGAGGAGGGCATCTTCATTTTATTCTGAGCGCCGGGGCCAAAGCATTGTATTATTAGACAGAGGGGAGGGTTATGAGGATGGGGGAAAATACCATAGGCCTGGAAACAAATGCTTGCCAATTGGGCGCAACATAATGTAACATAAAGACGTGATGTGAAGACGTGATGTGAAGACGTGATGTGAAGACGTGATGTGAAGACGTGGTGTGAAGACTTGATGTGAAGACGTGATGTGAAGACGCGATGTGAAGACGTGATGTGAAGACGTGATGTGAAGACGTGATGTGAAGACTTGATGTGAAGACGTGATGTGAAGACGTGATGGGAAGACGTGATGTAAAGACGTGATGTAAAGACGTGATGTAAAGACGTGATGTAAAGACATGATGTGAGGATGTGATGTGAAGACTTGATGTGAAGACGTGATGTGAAGACGTGATGTAAAGACGTGATGTAAAGACGTGATGTGAAGACATAATGTAAAGACGTGATGTGAAGACGTGATATTACTTTGTTGGCTTTGTTATTACACTAGCTTGGTCGCGGGGGGCATATCAACTTTTTACAAAGGCAGTTGATGAAAAAAAGTGTTTCCTCACAGAGGTAAAAGACAATGCAGTGTGTCTTATTTGGAAGGAGATACAATACATTTGACTCCATAAGAGTATATTTGTAACTTTGGACCTGAATACACAACGAGCTGGTGTTAATGTACTCATACACACTGAGCCCATCTTAAATGGACTCTTATAAAGTCACTTATACACTGTGATTAATGTTTCTCATCACTATGAACAAGAATGTAAACTTAATACAATGCCAAATTCTAAGTGGTCCAGGTGAAAAGAAAATGTATAATGAGCTGACTTTTTCTTTTAGTAACAAGAACTGGATTTATGTGAATCAAACCTTCTGGATCTCCTTAACTACTGCCAGATGTTTTCCTCACTCTTTCCTTGCTTCTGATAATCCACCTCTCACTGATTCAATATATCTCTCATATACCCACCCACTCACACTCTCCCTCTCTCCCTTACCCTCACTCACTCACTCACTCACTCACTCACTCACTCACTCACTCACTCACTCACTCAGTGGAAGATCATTGGTGAAAAACCCCAGCTGTGTTGAACAGAGACAGAATCGAAGGGTGTTTGGTTGTTAGATCAGGTGCCACCCAGTGGTCAGAAAGTGAAGGCAGGCAGAAACATACCACTGGTGCTTCTGTCCTACTACTGAAAAGGATGAAAACCACCAGAAGTGGTAATAGTGGGACACAAAACATTTAAAATAACATTTAAAATAAAGGCCACGTAGGCTATGAAAATGTGACCTTTATTTTAAATGTTATTTTAAATGTTTAATGTGATCACGTTAAAGAGACATTTAATTCTGTTTTACCTTAATCCTATCGTTCTGTTGTGGGGAGGACATGTGATAATGGGACACAAGACGTACCAACGTATCCTGTGTCTCCAGAGCCCGGCCGCATCGGTCACCCGAGAAACCAACGTCATCCGGAGGATGGCGGACGTCTAGTGAGCTGAAGACACCGTTTCCTCAACCATTTCTCCAACTGTCCTCCAGTCGGGTCTACTTCAGTCGAAAATAGTTGAGTAAATAGTGTCTCTCTGCCAGGTTATCATATCCTCCTTACAACAGAACAATAGGATTAAAGGGGCACTTTAACACCAAAGATGCAAAAATGCTTTAAAAAAATGTGTATATTTTGCACATATTATCAGACACATCCAAAAACTCTGCAGACATTTGTTTAGTTTGGCAGTTATTGAGAGTAAATTAGTTTGAATATGGCCACCAGTGATGTCATCGGGGACATTGAATCATTGTGTTGTGTTAATTACAGCTCAATTAATGATAAGGTAGAAGTCCCTATTAGGGGTGTGCAGAGATGTCATTGTCTGTATCTGTTCAACCAAGAAAATTATTCTGTATGTATCTGTATCTGTCTGTATCTGTATTCAGATAGAATACCGGAAGTGCATGGGCATGTTTTATACCGGAAGGGTTTATTGTACAATACAAGATTGGAACAGATCAAATCAAATTAACAAATGAACATTAAATTAAAGGAAGTCACATTAAATCTGGCAAATGTATGTTCTAATCTATGAAATCTTTGAAATGCTATTGTTCAAAGCTTGAATTAATTTAATATTGTCATATAATTAATTATAAATATATTCTACCTCCTCTGTACCCTACATTTACATTTTACATTTAGTCATTTAGCTGAGGCTTTTATCCAAAGCGACTTACAAGTTCTGTACGACAAGTCATCAGGAAGGGCACAACTCTATCAGCTGAGTAACAATGTTCATCAAAGTGTATAGTTTATTAGGACAAGTGTATTTTTTTTTTCAGATACTTGTGCTCTCTTTCTCTCTCTTTCTATTTCTTTTTAACTAAACTAAGTTTTATGAACTGTCTGAAGTTTACCCCCCCCCCCCCCCCCCCTTTAACTGGGGGACATTGATCAAGTATACATTCCGTTTTTTTGCCTGTTTTATAAAAAAATTTGTGGTGTCAATCGATTAAAATATTTAATCTGATGAATCGCATGATTGTCCATAGTTAACTCGCGATTAATCGCAAATTAATCGCATTTTTTTAAAAAATTTTATCTAACTTAAACAGATATTTTTCAAGTTCCAAGTTTTAATACTCTTATCAACATGAGAGTCAACAAATGATTGCTTTATGCAGCCATTTAACACAAAAGGATGACCCTCATGCATTGCAAATTTGCATCAAATTCAAAACAGTGATGCACAAAATAACTTAAAAGAAAATAATAATTTAAAACAATGAATAAAGTGTGCATGAAATAATAGGGGAAAGAAAACGTTAGGAACTTGTTACATTCACCCACACAAGGGCTGAGTAATCACACCACCCCCCCTCTCTCTCTCTCACACACACACACACACACACACACACACACACACACGCACACACACACACACACACACACACACACACACACACACATGTAAGTTAATCGTGAGTTAAAAAAAATAGTGGCGTTAATAGAATCGGGCGCTGGCGCGTTAATACCGAGTTAACTTTGACAGCCTTAAAAAATATAT
The DNA here is from genome assembly GCF_963971535.1 of Notolepis coatsorum. Classification (NCBI taxonomy): domain Eukaryota; kingdom Metazoa; phylum Chordata; class Actinopteri; order Aulopiformes; family Paralepididae; genus Notolepis; species Notolepis coatsorum. The sequence continues at coordinate 25,858,185 of NC_140183.1, read as the reverse complement.
TTAATCTCTTTTTACCAACCTGTAGATGAGCCAAAGAACCACTTTTAGTGCTATTTATCACTTTTTTGTTAAGAGTGCAGAACAGCAGGCCTTTGCACACGCCCCACCTTCCCTCCCCTGCTAAATCACGTGTCATTTCTATGCAGCCTGTAGTGTAGACTAATATGTAGGCTGCCCATAAGACTATTGTTCTCTTTAATGTTTATTGTTTTTGTGTGATGTTCTGAAAACAAAATCAGCTTTATAAGCAGAAAAGTGTTGATAGGCTATTTAGTAGAGTAGGAAACAAATATTTAAAAAAAAGAATGCTCATATCTTTCCTACAAATTAAAATGGGCCCATGTTCAAGATTTTGTTTCTTTTTGTTTCTATCATCTAATGAATTATTCATACATATGATACGAATGATAAATAGCCTAATTATGAAATGTGTGGGCTGTTTTGCATAAGGAGAAATGAGGAGCAAAGTATTGTGCCATAATGTAACTCCATAAGCCCAATAATCAGGTTATTTTACAGAGAACATTGCTGTGATTCAATTATTAATCAATACTATACTGATTAATTAACTAAAACTAACTGCACCTGTTAATATACACATTCACCACAGAGTCTGTGGATGCATAGGGTATGTTTACTAGTAAATGTGTACATTCACCATTTTCACATTTACCACAACGTGTGTGTGTGTGTGTGTGTGTGTGTGTGCGTGCGTGCGTGCGTGCGTGCGTGCGTGTGTGCGTGCGTGCGTGCGTGCGTGCGTGTGTGTGTGTGTGTGTGTGTGTGTGTGTGTGTGTGTGTGTGTGTGTGTGTGAGACCAGATGTGGTGTGTAGTAGAGACTATCACCTTAGATTTTTTTTTGTATACGGTGGATGTACAATAACACACAAACAAACAAACATTCATGAAAAACACAATACATCTCCATGGAGTACAGACTTGATCCAGCACAGTTTCTAGAGTGCTGGTTGGTTGCATTTAGAAAACGTTCTTCTCAGTTCGGGGAGGGGGGGGGGGGGGGGGGGGTGCATTTTCTGCTGATGTTATGGTGCTGGAAGGTTATGAATAGAATCAGAATATAAATATGTATTCTGTGTTTTAAGTTGAATTTTCCCTCAGGGAGTTTTACACACACATAGTCTACAAGACAGAAGGGGGAAACATGACAACAGAAAAAAAGTGCAACGCTAACAAATAAGTACAATTGCAAAGGCAGAGGCCTCGGGTGTGTTGAAAATAAAGTCTATCCTCCGTGACAGTGCCTCGCAAATTCCTGCAAGTTATTCTAGTCACCTAATGTTTCCAGGCAACAAGGACACTGCCAGTTTACAGCTTGTGTGTTTCCACTTTCCATGTACGCGTGACATGGTATCTAGAAAGGCTTTTCCAGTGTTATACCACTGCACACAAATTAGGCATTTTCTTTTCAAAGTGGTTACCAATGGTTACATGAAGCCATACTGGAAAAAAGAGAAGTACACAAACATTCAGTGCAAGGCATCTATTATTATACTTTGAGGTAAAGCCACCTGCTCTTTCTCTTTACATGTATCTCTGTTACATGGAGAGCTAGCCTAGCAGTGTGTGGCAGCACGGGATGAGTCATGTGAACTCAATTGCTAGTCCATTCATTACTTCTTCATGGTACTTTGGACTAAAATATTACACTGGACATTCACAACACTTTCCTCTAGATTGTGCACAATGCTGCTAAATGGTGCTTTGGATAAAATAGATTTTGATATAGCCTAATTGACACTTGTTTTTCATGGGGACTGTCAAACTTGCTGTCATGAATACAGACACTCATGCCAGTGTGTCACTGAATGCAGAGACGACTTTGGACAAGTTCACAACATACTTACTGTAGGCCATGCTGTTGATGGGACCATCCTCGTGTGTGTATAAAACTTTGGTGTCCATTTTGTGTCCCTGCAAATGTAAATGTAAATGTACAAAAATTACTTTGGTGTCCACTTTGGCCCCTGCAAATGTCCTAACCCAACCCCCTCCAATGTACAGTAAATGACCAAGTATGGTTTTGTCAATATTCCAATGTACAGTTTTGCTTGTACAGTTGTACAGTGTCCCCCACCCACCCCTACTACCCAACGCACCCCCCCCCCCCACACCACCCACCCAACCACCTCCAATGTACAGTTCCCCCCCACCCAACCCCACCCCACCTACCAAACCTCCTCCAATGTACAGTTTCTACGTCAAATGTATATACTCTCTTTTCTGGACTCTTTTTGTATCACAAACAGTACTGTATTTGCAAATCTGGTATGTCATAAATGTATAGATGTAGCAGTACTGTCTATCAGTATGTCATGTGTGTCATATATGTTATGATGAATTGAAAATGGGGGACCCTGATGTAAACAAGATGAAAGTCTTTCTCTGGTCTGCATCCCCTTAACAATTGTATGTATTGAGCTGTACTGTACTGTACCCATTCTACAATCTGTTAATAAAGTTTTCAATCAATCAATCAATCAATCAATCAATTTCAATCAATCAATCAAGTCACACTTGTGCAGTAATTAAATCCTATGGTTAGTACTATTTACTAACCATAAATCCCAGGGGTAGGGTGGGGGTGGGGTGGGGTAGGGTGGGGGTGGGGTGGGGTAGGGTGCTCTGAGATTGATTGACAGGTCCCATCACGGACAAGTCTTGAATGAATACAACATGACTTTGTTGTCATCAGCGTCATGTCATGTCAATGGGCTTCCCTTAGGGATGACCATCAACATGATCAATACTTTGACTCTAGTCTGCCTCACTGGATGTTGGCCTCGCGTATGAGCCTCCTATTGGCTGACTCTTTCAGTATGAGCCTCCTATTGGCTGACTCTTTCAGTATGAGCCTCCTATTGGCTGACTCTTTCAGTATGAGCCTCCTATTGGCTGACAATTTCAGTATGAGCCGTGGGTCCTGTGCCGGCACAGTGCAGCGTAGAGATACGTCTGGCTATGTGAGACTACTTTGACTCTGAAATGTACTGCTTATCTTCCAGTCATGCACTAGCGTAATAGGCATAGAAGCAACTATATATATGGTCTGTTTCTGTTGTCTTGTGTGTTGGACTCCGGGAGAGGTCTTTTTGGCCAACAGCTAGTGGTCCGTAGTCGCTTCCATTCATTTGTGCTAAGCTAGGCTAGCTTTCTACTGAACACACAAAGAGGACATTGGTAAGACGGTAAGCACATTTCCCATCATGTTGGCGTGTTCCTTTAAGTTGTTGTGTCTCTTCACCAGGGTCACCAAGACAAACTCCTGTACATTATTTGTACTTGGTTGGTCTCTGATTCTACTATAACATATAGGGAGGTGTAGTCTGACGTCACTTTAGTTTCCCGCGCAGTCCACCCGTATAAGGATTTATCGTTGGGAAAATGTATTATCGGCTATTGTAATAATTCTGCCTCATGAACATTGGCAAGCTTTCCATTTTTGCACAAAATTAGTTCCCTTCTATCACTAACATTATTGTTTAAGTATTTTTGGTTAAAATACAGTTAGTTATAAGGTTTTTAATTTGTAGTTAAAAATGAACTACACTTACCAGTAGAACGCCTGTCATCAAGGCCAGATTAAGACTTCAGAGGCCCCTGGGCCAGATTCTTGTGGAGGCCCCCCCCACACACACATACACGTGCACGCACGCACAGTGGTGTTTTTATATGTCACTTTAAAAAATATATAGAATATTTAGAAGTGGTGGGCTCTGAGGGCCAAGCTAAAAGGACTTTGATCACCCCTGCCCACTTTGACAACCTAGGATGGCTTAGAGTAGACGACAGAGTACAGCAACTTGCAATGGGCCTGGTCTACAAGATACACTACACGACCAAGGTACCCAAAGTAGAGATAGTTGGTATGCTTTGCCGAAGTAACGCGCTCTTTCTGTCCCTTTCTTGTTTAGATTTTAACTTAGCAGCTCCGCTTTCCCACCGTTTAACTTTTTTATCCATGTTTTTTGAGTGTCATATGATCATACAGTACTACTCGAGTCTTAGCCTACTTGATCAACTTGCAAGTGCAATTGTCGCGATCAGTGGTCACCTGACCTGACCTGACAGTGACCCCTGGACCTGGACGTCAGTGTCACGTAGACTCAACGTCTCTCACCCCTCATTATCAAACAATCAATCATATTTTTATTTGCAATACAAAAAATTTTATAAAAATAGATAGAGAAGAGATGAGATGATACTAGTAGTCACTATAGATGCTGTGAAAGTAAACGCTGGATGAGGATCTGATTATATATATTTTTTTCGTATCTCTTTTATTTTTTTACTAGTGTCGTAGTGTGTAGTGGAGGCCCCTAGTCGCGTTATTTCTAAACCTAGCCGCATTTCTGGCAAGACGCTCTCTGATTGGCCGACGCCTGTTTCTACACTGCTTAAGCTTAGGCACTCTTTCGAAGTTGGTTAAGGTTAGAGTTTGTCTTAGAGCGTGACGGCAAGTTCTTTCGACGGTTAAGCTTAGGCACTCTTTCGAAGTTGGAGTTTGTCTTAGAGCATGGCGATAGAACGTCAGGTAGTTTGCAGGTTGTTCGACGTGGAAATGGGAAAAGACACAGCTCGTCACGCGATTGGGCAAACATGTCAGTGGCCAATCAGAGAGCGTCAGTCAGTGCCAATCAGAGAGCGTCTGCCAGAAATGCGGCTAGGTTTAGAAATAACGCCCCCTAGTCACTAGGGGGAGCTCGATGATATCCGCTATCAGCACCGGCGGGTCTCTGCTGTCTGTCATGAATAATGATCCCAATCTGCCTTATTCGTGTCGGGGCTGTGTCTATTCTTTTACCAACGGATTTCCAGTTCCGCGTTCTGCGATCTGATTGGCCACTGACGTTTCTTTCGAAGTTGGTTAAGGTTAGAGTATGGAATCAGGGCTGGTGTTTCTATCGCCCTGCTCTAAGACAAACTCTAACCTTAACCAACTTCGAAAGAGTGCCTAAGCTTAACCGGTGAAAGAAAGAGGCGTCACACGATTGGCGCTACCAGAAACGTCAGTGGCCAATCAGAGCGCAGACACTAAATATTTTAGTTGATGAAATATGTTTTCATTTCAGTGTCACGGTATGACATCGATCTCCAAAATAAGAAAAAAAAATAAAGAAAATGTGGGGCCTCGAGTGACGAGGGGCCTCCAAAAAAATAAAAAATAAAAGTTAAAAAAATTATAATAATAATTTGGGGCTTCTTGTGACGAGGGGCCTCCAAAGGCCTCTAGTGACGAGGGGCCTCCAAAAAAATTAAAATTAAAGTTAAAAAATAAATAAAAATAAATGTGGGGCCTCTAGTGATGAGGGGCCTCCAAAAAAAACATTTTTTATTTTTTTTGAGGCCCCTCGTCACTAGAGGCCCACGGGCCGCGGCCCGGACGGCCCGGTCGTTAATCCGGCCCTGCCTGTCATTTAGTGCTGTCGCCTAATACAGCCAGGAGTCTACGCTGTGGTGACGTCAGTCAGCAGCGCCAAAGTGAGTGTAGTTCCTCAGTGAACGAAAACATAAACGTTGTTATTTTGCTACTTTTACGATTAATTGCGAATTTCTTCATGTTGAGCTACAGTATAGATTGTGGATGAATACACAGAAAGGTTTAAAACGAGACGATTTAGAAATGGGTCCATTGGAAATACATGGCCATTTCAAGGAGGGTAGACCGCGCGGGAAACACCAATGACGTAACCACTACACCTCCCTTATAGACGCTGTGGCTGAGCGATGGGGGGTGGAGCGGTTCTATCATCATTTGAATCCCCTCCTCTCCACGAGTGTAGTTCACTATCACTGTGAGTGATCCTCCAGGGCCCTCCATGTTGATAATGATGAAGGTGAGGAAAGACATCTCACACACGCCCCCCCCCCCCCCCCCCCCCCCCCCCCCCCTGAAGTATAACTTGTTTCTGCTCTGCTCCACACAAGCCCAATTTGACCTGTTTGACTTATGGCAACGTCCCACAGTATCGCCACGCCCCATTTCGAACTCACTGTCTGACAAGAATGTCTCCAGACCTCCGGGCCCAGGGGTGACAAGACCCAGAGGTGTGGCTTTGCGAGATTAGCCATGGATCAAATATGACTTATCTTGTCTAGTCAAGTCAAGTAAGTGTTCCTTTATTAATCCCCTTGGGGGAAATGCAGGTGCCATAGCAGCCTGGGGGAGGGGGGAGGGGAGGTACAGGCAGGAGACATGTGTGTGGTAACTATGGCTGAATGTGCACCTCATCCTGGCCAGCTCCTCTTAGAGGGGGTGGGAGAGGTTTTCCTCCTCCTCCTCCTCCTCCTCCTCCTCTAGTTTTACCAGTTCTAATGTAAAGACACTTTATATGACCACCACATCTATAGACTATAAGGTACTTATAACAATGTATGACCATGCTTGTAAGCACACATTCTGTTTAGTGACACATTTACATCCACACAGACACAAAATATTAAAGATGTTATTTATAAGGAATTACAAGTAGGCCTACTAGTGTCTTACGAATGATAATAATAATAATAATAATAATAATAATAATAATAATAATAATAATAATAATAATAATAATAATAATAATAATAATAATAATAATAATAATAATAATAATAATAATAATAATAATAATAATAATAATAATAATAATAATAATAATAATAATAATAATAATAATAATAATAATAATAATAATAATAATAATAATAATAATAATAGCTTCGATTTATATAGCGCCTTTCACATACCCATTTACTTTGTCCTAAATAAAATAATGCACGTCATATACGGCGCTCAGAGTCGCGATACACGCTGCATGTGGTTATTTTAATAACGGCGCATTGCAAATGTGAATCCCGCGGGGATATTTTTAATGAATGAAACCTATCGGCCGTTTGGCTCTGATTAGTTTCATATATTCTCCGCTGTAGATTTGCTTAACGGAGCGCCCGGATTGTGTTTCATTCAAGCATAAAATTGAAGTGTCTATGCGTGGATTGTGGGTTTTGTGTGATATTGTAACTGGGATTAAAATGTCTGATGAGATGCGCTGTTTGACGGATTTGAGAAATTGAATGAGCCGTTGACGTCACATTAATGCATTTGAGAATAAAGAGATAAAACTTCATTCAAAAGAGAAAATATTCTAAACACGGGTCTCTCGTCCATTAATGCATAAACAATGAATCTATCCCGTCTGGCACAGTGGCGCAGCGGTAGTGCTCAATCCTGGCAACCGGGCGACCGGTGTTCGAAACCCTGCGTTTCCAATATAATTTTTTGGAATATAATATTAATGATTATACGCAAAAGTAGCCTAGTTTTAAGTTAAAATATTATAAATCTACATGCATTGAGGATGTCATTCTTTATATAGCTCTCAACGTGCACCAAATTGAATTATTCCTACATTGCAAAAAGAAGGAAAAGACTAGGATTCGAACCCGGGCCGTCTGCGTGAAAGTCAAAAGCAGAAACCGTTACACCACAGTGCAGATAAGTAAAAGATCCACCATACATCAATCAATGGGTAAGAGAGCCGTATCCTTATTCTGTATAACAGTTTAACTAATTATTTTCGCTAGCAAGATCTCATTTGATTATTCAATCCATAAACCTACTGCCAGCAGGCAAGTTAAAGAAATATAATCTGATTGATTGAGGTAATGAGGGACTTAAAATTAGCCTATAGATAACGCATTTAACTTGTCGGCGAGGCGATTGAGCCGTACTGCAATCTGTTAATAAAGTTTTAAATCAATTAATCAATCAATGCCGTTAGAAAATCAGGATCTCTGCTATCGATACGTGCTGGCTTTTCAACTGAAGCGGCCGCGCGCACTTATCCTGGGTCTCAAGTCTGGTTCGAGTTAAGACTGAATCCACCTTCGAGGAACAGGAAAATCCCGGCTTCAAACATCGGGTTAACTGAATCTGGATAATGGGACTCTTGATCGACTTAGTTGAACCAGGTACGGGGAATAGGGCCCAGGACTGACTGAAGGAGCTGGACCTAAACGGCACAGTACAGTCCCCTCTCTGGGTAGATCTCGTGGACCTATTATGAGATGTTTTTAGTTTGACAAAAGTACTGAGAGGTGGAGGGGCCTTGCCATTTAAGATCTTGAACAGTAGGCAGGCATCAGTGTATTTTGTCAGGTTTTCCCAGCTGAGGATTCTGTACTTGCTGAGGATGTGCCAGTGGTGGTAAGTATATGGTTTTCGGTCCAGCACCTTGACCGGGTGTTATCGGTTGCAAATTTCCATCAGCTGTTCTCCAATATAATACTGATGACCACCCCAACATTTATGGGACCATGGCTGGATTATGCCACTAGGGAAGCCCAGGGCCAGGGCAAGTGCCCAGTATGCCCAATATGCCGAGTATGCCCAATATGCCCAGTATGCCCGGTTGGTAATGCAGGCATGATGGGGACATCATACAAATTACTTCTGAATGGTAACGCTCACATATAGCCCACCTTTTCTCAGCACACGGAAGACGACCACAAGTTTGAGTCCCCCTGTCCCCACTCCCTCTCTCTCATTATTTTGATGACAGGCTCATTTTCCTGCCAAAAGGACCGTAAAATGAATGGGCAATTAAGCTGGGAGCATTATCCATAAAAACAGTATACAGAGAAAGCCGATAAAACAAACAAACCAATTAATGGCCCCATGCACTCTGATAAGCACCAATGCTGCTTTTAATGGCCGTTTGATAGATGGAGATGTGACAGACGAGGAGTGCTATAGTCAATAAACCAGAGAGGGCAGAAGGGAAGTTTTTTGCCTCCCAAGCTTGAAGCTGTAGAACTCATTCCCTGTCGTCAAGGTGTTTTGTTGAGCTTTTCCATCTCTCTCGCTCTCTCTCTCTCTCTCTCTCTCTCTCTCTCTCTCTCTCTCTCTCTCTCCTCTCTCTCTCTCTCTCTCTCTCTCTCTCTCTCTCTCTCTCTCTTTCTCTCTCTCTTTGTTGTGTCTCACACAAGAACTGGAGATAAGGCCAAATGTCATATCTCCTATAACTGTGGCTGTTGTTTTAAGAACACTGTTAAGACTGTCGCCCTAGTGTCTGAGCTGTATACTGTATACTAGTTAACTATATTAACCAGTCAAAGCTGTACAGAGATTTAACACAGAGCTATGGACATGATAATATTCGATTACACCTCTCAAGCTGTTTTTCCCCCACAAATGTTCCCTATAGTCTCATATCTCCAGTTCTGTAGCCTCACTCTCTCATATCTCCAGTTCTGTAGCCTCACTCTCTCATATCTCCAGTTCTGTAGCCTCACTCTCACATATCTCCAGTTCTGTAGCCTCACTCTCTCATATCTCCAGTTCTGTAGCCTCACTCTCACATATCTCCAGTTCTGTAGCCTCACTCTCACATATCTCCAGTTCTGTAGCCTCACTCTCTCATATCTCCAGTTCTGTAGCCTCACTCTCTCATATCTCCAGTTCTGTAGCCTCACTCTCTCATATCTCCAGTTCTGTAACCTCACTCTCTCATATCTCCAGTTCTGTAGCCTCACTCTCTCATATCTCCAGTTCTGTAGCCTCACTCTCTCATATCTCCAGTTCTGTAGCCTCACTCTCTCATATCTCCAGTTCTGTAACCTCACTCTCTCATTAATATCTCCAGTTCTGTAACCTCACTCTCTCATATCTCCAGTTCTGTAGCCTCACTCTCTCTCAACCTTACATTATCTTCCCACATTCCCCTCTCTTTCTGTCTGCACTGTGAGTGTTTACTGTGAGAACTCATGAATCTGTACACAGGGGAGGTTGAGGAGATGAAGGTCTAGGAAAGCTACAAAAGCCCTGTCAAGAGAGAGCGGCGAGGGGGGAGAGAAGGAGATGGATAGGAAAGTAAACACACACTGTTCCCATCATTCCCATTCAAGGTTAAGAGAGGAACTCCTCCACTGGGGGATCTGTTGGGGGAAAGGATGAGGGTGGTGTTGTAGTCATGGAAGTGGACGACGTATAGCGCTACCTACTGTACCAAAAGGTTTAAAGTTATAGTCTGTTGAACATAAAGACTGATAACGACACAAGTGCAGCGCAAAATATTGTGGATGACTGTAAGGATTAACAATATACAAGAAATTAAAAAAGAACAAAATTAATATAAAAAACTGTGATATACAAAATATATAATGAAACTAAACAAATGCAAGTCAAACTAAATGTTTTATGACCATCTAACGGGGTTTTAAACCGTGTGAGTCAATATTGCCAGGGTTCTCACCCGCACCAAGTCTTGGCAGCACATCACCCCGACCCTCATCCACCTCCACTGGCTCCCGGTCAAGTCCCTTATCTCATATAAGATCGTCATCCTTACTTACAAATCCCTCCATGCCCTTGCCCCCCAGTACCTATCTGACCTCCTCCACCCCTACACCTCATCCCGGAGGCTGCGATCCTCAGACACGGATCTGCTCTCCATCCCCCACAACCGCCTACAAACCTTTGGGGACAGAGCCTTTAACATGGTAGCCCCCACCCTCTGGAACTCTCTCCCGGCTGAGATCCTCTCTGCCACATCCTTGGACTCCTTCAAGGCAGCCCTGAAAACCCACCTGTTCACAAAGGCCTATGGCCTCTATCTCCCTGTCATTTATTGTTATTATTATTTATTTATTTGATTCCTTATGTGTATTTTTTGTTTCCTGTAAAGTGTCCTTGGCTTTCTTGAATGGAACTATAGAAATCCAAGTTGTTATTATTATATATTTTTTATTATTATTATTTATATTGTTATTGCATTGCTTTTATGCTGTCTTTTTCTACTGCTGTGAAGCACGTTGGGCTGCAATTCTTGAAAGGTGCTATAAAAATAAAGTTTACTATTATTATTAGTAGTAGTATTATTATTACTACCATGTAATACTATTTGCCATGGAATGGTGAGCTGCAAGCTAAGTCAAAGTTAGAATAGGCTTAATTTGAACATCGAGCGCCACCGCCCTCTCCATAGGAAAACAATGGCTGAGCCAGTGCACAGGTTTTTGCATGACCTCACTTTTTTGTATTATAATTTTTTGCATTTTTACAGCTTTTACTGGTCACGCAGGACCGACAGAGGAGAGGGCGAACGGGAGGAGATGTGGGGAAGACATGCGACAGACATCGCGAGAGGCGAACCCGGGACGGCCGCCTATAGGTGTGCGAGGCACTATGTGGTGCGCCACGAGGGCGCCCTGCATGACCTCACTTAATAAATCATTCAAATCAATCAATTGTCCTGTGAATGAAAAGTGCCCCCCCCCCCCCCCCCCTCAAATCAATACGTGCAAACAATTGCTTTTCACATTTACATTACATTAATGCTTATTAAGGCAATTCAATTTAAATGTAAAGGCAATATCTTTTGGAGTTGGAAATGGCATCTAGAAGCTGGGTACATTAATCACATCATAACTGAGTCAGTGCTAATTATGCACACAAGTTTCATTAATGGGTAAAGGAGTTCTCTTGTAATGCATTCGGTAAACTACTGTATGCCAGTCCCTCTCTTCAGGGAGAGATACCCTGAGCCCTACAAGGGCACGCCAACATTATGGGAAATGCGCTTACTATCTTCTGCAGAGTCTTGGTATCTATCTTCTTGTCTGACTCTGGAGAAGACGATACGTGCACAGGCCCTGTGGAATTGACCTACAATTCATCTGAATTCCAAAAAACGGTTTAAATCTTTTCTTTTGGTCCGATGCTGTGGGTTGCAGTTGAGTGAGGATAGTCGAGGGGTAGAGGGCCACACCTCAGGTTCTGCCAAGAGAGGTCTGGAAAATGTGCAGTATAATAAGTTACAACAGAATATAATAAATAAATAAATGACATGAGTGGAGATAGGGGAAGGGTTGCTATTATAATGTATATATTTATAATATAATGTAATATAAGATCTATAGTTTATATTACATTATATTGTAAATATTTTAGAGCTGGGCCGTTAACGGCGTTAACGTGCTGCGTTAACGCTATACTAGTATCGCGCGATAATATAATTAACGCATTAATCTAAAAAAATAATATTATAAAAAAACTTTTTTTTTTTTTTACATTTTTTTTCTACCTTTATTTACCCAGGGTAGGTTCGCTGAGCACAGATGTTCTTTTCCATTCACACCTGGGAGCTGCCCAGTACAACCACAGTTGACACCATTGGCCACTGAGCAACTCCACTGGAGCAGTTGATTCAAGCCATGTCACATAGTTCATGTTTGAAATGATTCTTTCTGTTTTGCTCCTGAGAGTGTGCTAGATACTGTACTGTACTGGTAATATTATGTATTTGTGTTAACTTCTGAATAAAACAACTTATGTACACAAGTACATCTTATTGAACATTATTTTGATATTTCATTACCAATTATCATAGCAAAACAGCTTTTTCAAACAGTCTGTAATGCATTTTGGAAACGGGAAATGGGCTCATGGTGTAATGGGCCACCTGGCCTGAGAAACATAAGGAGGAAAGAAAAAGTAAGGACTTACTTCTGGTCATTATTTGGGTAGAACTAGAGCTGCCGCGGTATTGATGTTTTCCTTACCGCACAAATTTGCGAAATATTAACTACCGCTGCGGTTATTACCGCACACACACACACACACACAAAAAAAAGTTTGAATGCATTTTTTTTGTAGTCTACTCTTTATAGCATATAGCCTGCCTCTAGTCTAAATGTCTATCTTTAGAGGATGACTTTGCAGCATGAATATTGTTTGGGATTCGGCAAGCACGCATTGTTATTAAAAGTGAAACACGGATTCGAAGTCTCCCCTCTTTGTCGCGGGCAGGGGTGGTAGCGGCGCGCCCGCCGGTTACCCCCCTGACCCTTTCTTCTTATTATTATTATGTTACTACTTATGATTACAAAGGCATTCGTTTTGTGGCATTAACGTTATATAGTTACACGTTCAATAACATCAGCGTATTTACCGGACCATAGCAAGGCAAGCGTTACTCAATTCATATCTCAGTTCCTTTCTTTGCTCAGAGCGTGCCAAGTTGTACCCATTCTGCGGTCTGTTAATAAAGTTTTCAATCAGACAATATAGAACGAAGGGCTTTTATTATAACATTTCGTTGCAGTAAAATCATTATGCCTCGTTCCCTGGGGAGCGACGGTAATCCACTCCGGTCTCCGGCGGGAGCTAACGTATTAGCCGTGTTGTGAGCTCTGATCAATGGCTGACAATAGGAAGTAAAAGCACTGCAGGACGCTCCAACGTGTGACGCGTATCTCTTCTGACCAATCAGTGGTCTGCAGTGTTTCATGTGACTTTTTTCGTACCCAATAGGGTCGCTTGGAACCTCGACAGAGAAGTAGGGTATATCTGCAGAGCCGCAAGCCCAACGAGAGCAGGGTACTTTATTATTATTATAAAAAACAGCAGTGATGCGGTATTCAGCCCAACTCTGCGGTGGGCGTGATGTAACAGCGATACCGCGGTAATACCGATACCGCGGCAGCTCTAGGTAGAACACACATATTTTGAATGCCTTCGGCAGTTTTTTTTTTTTTTTTTTTTTTTTTTAGCCATTTTAATCTAGATTAAAAAAATTAATCTATGCCCACCTCTAAAATATTTACATTACAATAGCAACCCTTCCCCTATCTCCACTCAACTCCAACCCACACATTAGACAAACAAAGTGCAATACCAAGCAGGGCTCTTTTCCATAGAGGTCACTGTTTAACGGCATTACATATTCTACCTTTTAAGCTGTGTCATTCATTTCCACAATTTTACTGAGCTATATTTAACACAGCCTTGGAATAAGTGTCCTTCATACAACATCACTCAGAGGACACATTCCACTCAGTACATCTCAATGACTCTCGGAATCGAATCAATTGTGTGTGCAAGACTGTTTACACCTTTTTTTGGAAAATGCGTGACATAATGTATGCATCAAAAATTTACGTTGTTGTTTTTTGTTTTCTTCTTTCTGCGAAGAAGAGCCATCAGTGTATATTGTAAGGGACAAAGGCACAGCTTACGCTACCGTGGTCATACATCGTACATTAGGTTGACGGAACAAGTGAGGGCCGCTATAAATTTGGGTCGCGAGGGTGAAATAGCCCAAGGGCAGCTTGGCTGACACCCCAGATATAAATCAATGTGTTAAGCACCAGTGCGTGACAAAGAATTGAAGACCGTGGAGGTGGGGGGTAGTAGAGGGTGTGTGTGTGTGGGGGGTGGGGGTATGGTGGTGGTGGTGGTGGCTGTGGTGGTGGGGGCGGGGGGGGTACAGGAGGGCAGAAACGCATACATTATGTTTCTCCTTTATATTCAATGTTCAGAAAGTGGATGAGATCATTGCCGTGGAGCTGTGCCATCTGGCTTCCCTTCAAAGGAATGAACACTTTTGCAGGTATAGACGACGTGTGAGACTGTGTTAGTTTATAGACGACGTGTGCATGAGAGACTGTGTTAGTTCACCAGGTATAGACGACGTGTGAGACTGTGTTAGTTTATAGACGACGTGTACATGAGAAACTGTGTTAGTTCACCAGGTATAGACGACGTGTGAGACTGTGTTAGTTTATAGACGACGTGTGCATGAGAGACGGTGTTAGTTCACCAGGTATAGACGACGTGTGGGACTGTGTTAGTTTATAGACGACGTGTGCATGAGAGACTGTGTTAGTTCACCAGGTATAGACGACGTGTGAGACTGTGTTAGTTTATAGATGACGTGTGCATGAGCGACTGTGTTAGTTCACCAGGTATAGACGATGTGTGAGACTGTGTTAGTTTATAGGTTCTGGTGGCCGACAGTGGAGGGGGATACGCGTTCCTTTGTGGCGGCCTGCCCGGTGTGTGCGCGCAGTAAGACCTCTCGCCGAGCACCAGCAGGTCTCCTCCGGCCGCTTCCTATTCCTAAACGGCCCTGGTCGCACATATCCCTGGACTTTATTTCTGGCCTCCCCCTTTCGGACGGGTTCACCATCGGCCTTCCATCGGCCTGATCTGGTGATACAGCATGTCTTTCTGGTCCACAGGCTTCCAGTGGATATCGTGTCGGACCGGGGTCCTCAGTTCGCCTCCAGGTTCTGGAAGGCGTTTGCCGCCGGTCTCGGCGCCTCCGTCAGTCTTTCGTCTGGGTTCCATCCGCAGTCGAACGGGCAGACGGAGCGCGTCAACCAGGACCTGGAGGGGGTCTTGAGGTGCCCGGCAACGTGGAGTAGGAGGTTGGCCTGGGCTGAGTACGCACATAATACCCTCCTCTCCTCCTCTACCGGTATGTCTCCCTTTCAGTGTCAATATGGTTTTCAACCTCCTCTGTTTCCCGAGCAGGAGCAGGAGGCGGAGGTGCCCTCGGCCCAGGCACATGTGGCTCGCTGCCGCAGGACGTGGAAGCGGGTCCGGGCGGCGCTGCAGAAGGTTTCGGTTAGTACCCAGCGGCAGGCTAACCGCAAGCGTCATCCGGCTCCGGTTTACCGTCCTGGGCAGCGGGTTTGGCTTTCTACCCGGGATCTCCCTCTCCGGGTGGAATCCAGGAAGCTGGCTCCTCGCTTTATAGGCCCCTTTAAAGTGGTGCGTCGGGTGAATCCTGTGGCTTACGGCTACGGCTTCCGAGCTCTATGAGGGTTCATCCGACGTTTCATGTGTCCCTGTTGAAGCCATTCCTCTCATCGCCCTTGGCCCCGCCACTGCCTACGGTTCCTCCGCCTCGGTTTATTGGTGGTCAGCCCATTT
The DNA here is from genome assembly GCF_963971535.1 of Notolepis coatsorum. Classification (NCBI taxonomy): domain Eukaryota; kingdom Metazoa; phylum Chordata; class Actinopteri; order Aulopiformes; family Paralepididae; genus Notolepis; species Notolepis coatsorum. The sequence continues at coordinate 25,842,466 of NC_140183.1, read as the reverse complement.
ACACGGTGCGAAGGATACTGGGTTGTAGGCGGAGGGGTAGGGGGTTTCAGTTCTTGGTGGATTGGGAGGGGTACGGGATAGAAGAGCGTTCTTGGGTGCCTCAAAGGGACATTTTAGATCCCAGCCTGATCGTTGATTTCCGGCGGCTGAATCCTGAGGCCCCCAGGTGAACGTCTGGTGCCGTTCGTCGGGGGAGGGTATACTGTTACGTTCTGGTTACTGACTACGGTCGGGAACCACCCACCATTCTGTCATCTGTCACCTGGCTACTGTCACTTGTCTTTCCTGTCATTTAGTGCTGTCACTTAGAGGTTTGGTTCCTGATTGGCTGTCACGGGGGTGTGTGTGGAATGTTGGTATTTGGTGTCTATTTAACCTTCCTTCCTTCTGCTTGTTATTCGTCAGGTCTTCACTATAGGCGTTCGGAGATAACGCGGGCAGTTCCAGTTCTGGACCACAACTAAGCTCCTTTATCTTATTCCCTCTTCCTCTTGCCCCTCGGCATAGTATCCTAGTATTACTCTTGTGTTATTTACTATTAAAGTCGAACCTGTTCAAGAGTATACCATCTCCGTCTCTGTGATTGCCTACCACAATTGGAACCTCCACCCTGACACTATAATACTGTACTGTACATACATCTGAATAGCATTATTACTCAGTAGTATTCATTTATATATACTCACAGTTTAATATCCTATACATTGTATATTGCTATTGCACTTTTACTGTTACATTTGCACTCTGGTTAGATGCCAACTTATTTTCGTTGTACTGTACTTGTGCTTTATGATGACAATACATTTTATTATAATCTAATAATTTTTTTAATATCCATCAGCCTCCAGAGAGAATATTTCTCCCTTACTAGTTGTTTCCAGTTCATACACCTTGGTTGAAAGACAAAGTTGCAACAGATCTTTCGTGTTTTTTTGTGTTTGTTTGCAGTTAATCCCACACCATGCATGGAGAAAAACATTTGAACCTTTCGTTCTGTTGAGAGGGGCTGCTGGATAATCTGTCGGTTGTCCAGAGAACAGTTGGTAGGCAGGGATAATCTGGACTATTATACTTAACATGCTGACAGGTAAAAAGAAGATCTGTTGCACAATATATATTTTGATGACTCGACAATGCAGATGTGTTTACTTGCCAGACATGTACTGTGTGTTGTCTGCGCCCACTAACAGATGGGAGTGTCCACTCAACCTTGCCCCTGTCTGACAGGGCACTTCACCAAAAAAAACAATGCTGATTGATTTTACACATAACCTCACAGAGTCACACATCTCCCAAGGTTCTAAACTGTTTTGCACACATTCGATTAGTTTGACAGTTATTGAGAATGAATGACTTTGAATATCTCCTCCTGTGATGTCCACAGAGGACACTGAATCCTTGTGCAATAGGATTGCTATAAAAAATTAAAAAAAAACATCACTTCATTGAGCTGCAATTAAAACAACACAAGGATTCAGTGTCATCTGATGACATCACAGGAGGAGATATTCTGTCTGACTAAATTAATTTGTACAAAACTGTTTAGCCTTGGGATATGTGTGAGATTATGTGCAAAATAAATCTGGGTTGTTTTTCTTTAATCACACATCAGACAGACAGACAGACAGACAGACAGACAGACAGACAGACAGACAGACAGACAGACAGACAGACAGACAGACAGACAGACAGACAGACAGACAGACAGACAGACAGACAGACAGACAGACAGACAGACAGACAGACAGACAGGCAGACAGACAGACAGACAGACAGACAGACAGACAGACAGACAGACAGACAGACAGACAGACAGACAGACAGACAGACAGACAGACAGACAGACAGACAGACAGACAGACAGACAGACAGACAGACAGACAGACAGACAGACAGACAGACAGACAGACAGACAGACAGACAGACAGACAGACACTACAATAAAATAAAGTTTTTGTAAATGTTTGGCCTGCATTGCACAGCTGAACCGTACACCCAGGCACACAAGGTAAGATTATACAAATGAGTAATTTTCACTCCATGTGCATTTTTACAGGGCATTCTCATCTTTTAAACATCCTATTTCTACATTTTTGTACCAAGGAATACGTTAGCTAGCAGCATGACGTATTTATTTAGAAAACATCCAGTACCCTATTCCAACGATACAAGTAAAACTGTTGATGTTTAATGCAAGTGCCAGCTGGTAGCACTTGCCTTAAACCCATGACCCTAACCTTAACACATTGGTCACCAAGAACGACTTACGCCGTTTTTGCCCGCCATGCATTGTACGCCAAAAAACGGCGTAAGGAAATGGATCTAGGAGATCGGCGTCAAATAATTAGGATCTTTTTCCTCCAGTCTCATCGGCGAACGGTAAGAGGACAGTAACGTTATTTTCAGCCCGATTGTTTATTCATTTCACTGCAAACCATCTGATCAATATATCAACCCATACTAAATAAAGCTGTTACTGAGGATCAAGGAATTATAAACGACCCCCCCCCCTTTCCTTCACGCATGATGAAGCATAATACCGATCATATACATTTACATTTTTTAATATAGCGTGTATAGGAAAGAAACGCCAATCGATAATCTATCATATGCGTCAGGGCCTATAACTCTAGTTTTTGGAATTACAGCAGAAAACCTTAAAAACATACTTATATTCTAGACGGTATTAACACAACAATGTATGAATGAAAAAATATAACGTTCCCACATCCTGAACGATAGATAATCGATGTTGAATGGGCCATAGTAATGTCAATATAGCAATAAAATTTAAAAAGTTATAGCCCTGCAAAGAAGGTAAACATCTCCATAGGCTTTCAACGGTGGCAGACTGGGTACAATAATGGGCACAACCCCCGGCGCCCAAAGTGTTAACCTAACCTTAATCTGAGGGGGAAAATAGCAGTTCCCCCGATATATTTGTGTGTCCCAAAAACATCAAAATAGGACCTATGAAAAATAGGTGAAAAAAACAACGTCACATGGCTGGCCGTGTTCCAAAATGAAGTATGGAAATACTAACTTTTTTTGTGCATTTGGCTGCATGTTGGTCTCCTGACCCCAGTTTCTTGCCTGTCTGACAACGGGACTCTGTGAGTGAGCTAATGGCACTGTGTGTCAACTACACTACTAGCAAGTATTCCATACCACTTAATGTCCAAGAATCCAAACTATCCCTTTAATGCCACGCCGTGCCCCACTTTAAAACATGCACAAACACACAGACACGCAGTGACATACACACACACACACACTACTTTAGACAGGAGGTGAATAAAGGAAATCGGGTCACGGACGAAGTTACCAACAGACTTCACTCTCTAACCTTTAGGAAACCATACAGAGGCTCTGGTGCATGTGTGATTATCTCTCTCTCTCTCTCTCTCTCTGTGGATGAATCCTAGATGGCAGCTCTACACGTATCAGCTCTCCTGCCTCTGCACACACACACACACACACACACACACACACACACACACACACACACACACACACACACACACACACATATACATATATTTACTGAACCATAGCACACACCATTATTTCACAAATATGCATTCAAATACGTCCCCCACTCACACTTTTTCTCTCCCAAGCATACACACATGCACACTCACAAACACACATATGCACACACACACACGCCATCATGTCACAAATATGCATACACAAGCTCTCTCTCATTCTCTCTCTCTGTCTGACAAGCACTCATGCATACAGTACACACACACACACACACACACACACACACACACACACACACACACACACACACACACACACACACACACACACACACACACACACACACACACACACACACACACACACACACACACACACACACACACACACACACACACACACACACACACACACACACACACACACACACACACACACACACACACACACATTCCCAACTCCTCCACTCTGCGGGAGGAAGCTGAATTGATCTGACTGAGGGCATGCAAACTCTGCAGAAACAACACAAATATCCAACACAAACGAAAAAAGAAAAAGAAAAAGAAAGCTCCCAGTAGGATGACAGCGGGCCGAGTGCTGTCAAACGTCTGTCATAACACACGTAGGCTTAATCTACGGTTGTGTTATCGTACAAGCGCCTTTCACTTTTCATTTGATTAGGACGAACAAGACACGCTCCGGCACAAATTTGTCAAACCGCGACGGAGAACAACGCAAACCGCTCGGAAAAAGCGGATTGGAGAGAAACCTCTGGGCCAAAGGTTCACTTTTGAGCAAAGTGTTTTAAGATAGAACAACTGGCTCATGAAATAAACAAGATTTGTGAGTGTGTGTGAGAAAGAGAGAAAGAGAGAGAGAGAGTGAGAGAGAGAGAAAAACAGAGAGAGAGAGAAAGAGAGAGAGAGAGAGGGAGAGAGATGTGACTCTTGTGACCGATAGGTCGCCAGTTAAATTCCGGGACGGCACCGGACGATGAAGCTCCCTTGAGCAAGGATATTAATAAACAACACTAATAGAATAGCCCTGCCTAAAGGCCAGTATGCCTCCTGTACACTCTTTGTGTGCTGAAATAACACAGGTTGTGTTGTCGTCCTTCACTAAACACACAGTCAATTTCGCAGAGTAAATTTTACTCAAACTGAGTACATTTTACTCAAACTGTTTGAGTCAAATTTACTCTGCGAAATGTACTGTGCACATTCAATTAGTGAAGGAAGACATGTTGTTATTATCATTTCAACACAATCATAACCTGTGATAGTGAAGGACAACACAACCCCTCTCATTTCAACGAATCTACTGGTGGCGCTGTAGGCTTCCCCCTTTGGCTGAGCGGTAGATGATTGGCTTCTCATGCAGACGACGCGGCTTCGAACCCAGGTGTGTTACATATACACTGCATAAACAATAAAATAAAGTTTTTGTAAATGTTTGGCCTGCATTGCACAGCTGAACCGTACACCCAGGCACACAAGGTAAGATTATACAAATGAGTAATTTTCACTCCATGTGCATTTTTACAGGGCATTCTCATCTTTTAAACATCCTATTTCTACATTTTTGTACCAAGGAATACGTTAGCTAGCAGCATGACGTATTTATTTAGAAAACATCCAGTACCCTATTCCAACGATACAAGTAAAACTGTTGATGTTTAACCAGCTGGTAGCACTTGCCTTAAACCCATGACCCTAACCTTAACACATTGGTCGCTAAGAACGACTTACGCCGTTTTTGCCCGCCATGCATTGTACGCCAAAAAACGGCGTAAGTCGTTTTTGGGATCAATATTTCATTTTTTCGCCATGGCATTCATAATTCATCCAGTCTCTCTCCGGACTGCAGCGGCACCCTGTATGAGATTGCAACGCCTCAATACCGCCGCCTGGTGGATGGTCGGGCGAGTTACACTCTCGCCAAAACCGGAAGTGGCGCTGGTGCATCGAGGAAATCCCTCCGGCAGTAATATCTTGTTACGTGGATCCAGACAAACACTATAGTGCATTTGGATCGCTTTCTAAACGCAATAATCGATATGATTTCGGCGTTTATTGCGCCATACAAACCGGAAATGGATCTAGGAGATCGGCGTCAAATTATTGGGATCTTTTTCCTCCAGTCTCATCGGCGAACGGTAAGAGGACAGTAACGTTATTTTCAGCCCGATTGTTTATTCATTTCACTGCAAACCATCTGATCAATATATCAACCCATACTAAATAAAGCTGTTACTGAGGATCAAGGAATTATAAACGATAGGTCGCCAGTTAAATTGCGGGACGGCACCGGACGATGAAGCTCCCTTGAGCAAGGATATTAATAAACAACACTAATAGAATAGCCCTGCCTAAAGGCCACAAGAGTCACATCTCTCTCCCTCTCTCTCTCTCTCTTTCTCTCTCTCTCTCTGTTTTTCTCTCTCTCTCGCTCTCTCTCTCTCTCGGCTTCGAACCCAGGTGTGTTACATATACACTGCATAAAACTACAGTGTCTACAGTGTTAACATATTCATCTGTTACGTATAAAGAACAGGCCCCCGTATTCCTGCATCCAGGCTCACTATAAATCCTGGCTCCTCTGGTCTCGGTCAAATGGGATGATCCCGTACCATATCCCACTCCTGACGGAATTTGCTAAACTTTTCCGCACCGATAATCACAGCACAGCGCTTATTTTAAGTACCTCCCCAATCACACCCATGTCTCCCGAACCCCCAACCTAATCTCATTATTCCACTCCGTCATGTGTCGGCTTCTTTTCCCAGTCATTAGGCCGGATTTCTCTCGACTAGTGGGGATTTTCCAGACTGAGATTCCCAGTTGGGCAGACAGGATAGGGGATGGAAGCGACAGCTTACAACGCTACAGACAGAGAGAGAGAGGGGGGGGGTTCAACTCGTGTACGGGGGTTACTTAGACCAAGGCTTACAACACACACACTTATCACACGCACTCGCACATTTACTGCACAGTGTACACACCCACACATGCATAAACTCACACCACATAAACATACACACATACCGAGGCTTAGAGTGACTTCCTCACTCATGTACCCACTCACATGCACATGCAAAT
>NC_140183.1:25685879-25830879 GCF_963971535.1 Notolepis coatsorum | reverse complement strand
GCCTCAGCTCCACTCAATCTGCAATGTATTTTAGGCCTATACCTATTTTTTCCATTCTCTCTCTCTCTCTCTCTCTCTCTCTCTCTCTCTCTCTCTCTCTCTCTCTCTCTCTCTCTCTCTCTCTCTCTCTCACACTCCCTCGCCTCGCCTCCCTCTATCTCCTTGCCTGTCCTCCTCTGTCATTGTCACCACTGTGTGTCCTTGTCCTTTTCTCTCTCTCTCGCTCTCTCTTTTGTGATTTTTTTTGCACTTGGTTCTTTCACCTTGGCTTCCACAGAAACGCTGATATCTCTCTCTCTCTCTCTCTCTCTGTCTCTCTCTTTCTCTGGCTGTCTCTCTCTCTGTATCTGTCTCTCTCTCTACCTCATTGTCAGTTATGTACTTTTTCTTTTTCCTAATTACCTGTTAATGATCAAAGACTACACCAGAGGCGGATTTAGGATTGTAGGAGATCCGGGGCTTAGCCCAGATAGGTGCCCGCATTAGCGGGCACGGATTTTTTTTACTTCAACACCACAATTTTTTACTTATACCACCACCTTGAAAGTGTTAATATGCGTCTTTGTTTACGGTTTGATTATCACTGATACAAAGTAAAATAGTGCAGTGCAATAAAATAGTTAGTAAAATAGAATAAAATAATGCAATAGTGCATTGCAATAAAATAGTTATCATCGTATTTTTTCGGGAGGCCGGTAAGGAGTGCATTACAGTAGTCGAGTCGGCTTGAGATAAAGGCATGGATCTGGTTTTCAGCGTCCTTTTGATTTATAAATGGCCGTACTTTAGCTATGTTTCTAAGGTGGAAGAATTATGTTTTTGTCAACTTGTTGTGATTTAAAGCTTAGGTCTGAGTCTACCATAACACCAAGACTTAACTCACTCAAATACAGTTAGCAGCTGGATAGACTACAGATGGAAATTAGCTTCTGCTAAATCTGGTGCAAACATATTTTCATGTAACAATGATGAATTGCCAAAAAAAATATATATATACTTTTTTTTTTTTTTTTTTTTTTTTTAATAGATTCTGGGCTTTTCAGAAAACATTCGGGGCTTGAGCCCAAGTAGCCACCCCCTAGCCCTGCCCCTGGACTACACGCCGCTTGAAAGCCAGAGAACACAAAGAAAGAGAGGTCTCAAAAGAGAGGGAGAGAATGAGAGAGAGAGAGTTTTAATAATGTATCTGGCAATACTGGGTATTTCGCAAGTTATGGCAGAGTCATCCTGAGATTTCCAGTTAGTATAAAATATTCAGTGTTAGGCACATATAGCAGAGTGTATGTACTCCTGTGTCTGTGCGTATGCGTGTGCATGTGCATATGCAGGCTGAGACAGAAAGAGATTTAAAGTAGTGCATTCAAAACGTGTGTGTGTATGTGTGTGTGTGAGAGAGAGATTGTGTATTTGTGTGTATGTGTGTGTGTGTGTGCGTGCATGGATGGCATGGGTGGCAGGCATCATGAGACACGATGACAACATGCTACTGATCTGCTGTGGTAGAGGATTGGATAATTGTGGAATACTTTAAAACAGCGTGTATGTGTGTGTGTGTTTGTGTGTGAGAGAGAGCGTTAGAGAGAGAGAGAGTGAGAGTGCATGCTTAAGTTTGTGTTTAATTGTCCTGCCTATACATGAGTCCTTGCAAGTCCATGTGAGTGTGTGTGTGTCTGTGTGTGTGTGTATGTGAGAGAAAGAGAGTTTGTGCATTTGTATGTGAGTCTGAGAGCAAGTGTTTTTGTATTTGTGTGTGTGTGCTTCTGAGTGTGTACCTTCCTACTGTTTCTGACATCCTAATTTAGTTTGACAAGCTACTGTAGTGTGATGATTAAGGTTAGGGTTAGTATGTGTGTATGTGTGTGTGTGTGCATGCGTGTGCATGCGTGACATGTGCTAGCCGAGCCTAACCCATCCAGTGATCTAATGAAACAAGGTCTTCCAGCTCCGTTGCTTTTTTGACTGTCCAGCCAAATGTATAATTGGTAGAAGTGGCGATGCACTTATCAAATTCAGGACGGATTTTCTATCGTATAATTCCCAAAGCGTGGAAGGCTGCTCACGTTACTCCATTGCACAAGGAAGGAGATAACGGTGATCTTAATCTCTAAATGGTCCTGTCTGTCTAATACCAGTCCTTAAAACACAGCCCTACAGCACTAATAGCCACAGCTAGTCCAGCGATGCCATTCTTTTGAGCAAACACATTTTAAATACACAGGTACAGCCATCATGGATCTCAATGTATCGGACCACCACACTGTGATCTTCTCAGTACCTGTGTCGATGCCCAGGCAGTGCCTAAAGCGCACCATCACCTATAGGAACACCTCAGTAGATGGCCTGGTAGCCTATTACAATGAAGCCCTGTCTCACAGCCTGGACACTCTTTCCCTCCCTCAAAACCTTGACTGTCTCATTCACCCATCCTGCCCCCTGGTTCACCACTGAGCTTCGTACCATGAAGGCTGCCGATCGTCGAATGGAGAGGCTCCGCAATAAATCCAGCCTCACTGTCCACCACAAGGCCTACAAAGACCATGTGGTGCTGTACAAGGATGCCTTAGCCAAGGCCAAGTCCCAATACTACTCCACCCTCATCAACAACCAGCAAAACCACCCCAGAAGGCTTTTTACCACCATCAACCGCCTGCTCTCCCCCGTCGTCACCCATCACCCTCCAGGTGCCACTGACCTCTGCACAAAGTTCCAGGACTTTTTTCAGGGAAAAGTGGATGCCATCTATCACCATCTCTCAGTCCCTGCCCCCTCCCCTTCCACTCACAGTCCAGTGAAAGTTCTGACTTTTTAGAGAATATCTCTGTATGCATGTGTAGCACCCTGAATATTCGACTATTATTCAGAAGTGCTGACTTGCCTTTTATCTCCCCTTTGTGCACAAAGACATGTTAACCAGTTTCCCTTGATATTCTCCTGAACAATGACGCGAGTTTCTCCTTCTCTCACCGGCTGGAATATGGATTATAAATACTAAACGGAATCATATTCAATTCACCCAGTTCTTCCTGTGGGGCTAGTAGACGGTGCCAGCAGGGGGCGGCGGTGGCAGGCGGAGCGCAAGAGAGAGGCATGGAGGAGAAGCAAGTCAACTGAAACGGAAGTGGAGAGAACCAGCCTCTTCGACGTTGGACTTGGACCTGAATGGTCGTGTCGTTGGAAGAGCCCCGTAGTGGACCACGCGGGTGAACGTATTGAACTTGAATATATTACGGGTTATACTAGAAATATAAGCGTAGTAGCGTGTTGAATATCCCCACAGAATAACCCTAGTGATACAGCGAGTTATCCTAGAAGAAAGCGGTATAGCCAAGTGGCTTATGTTAACGTTATCCCCTCCAGCGAGGTGCCCGGCCAGCGTTGCCTGAAGAGAACTGGTGGTTAGAGGCACCGTGCGTTGTTGCATGTTTCGTCTAGCAGGAGGGCTGTCTAGGACCCACAGAGTAGCTTTAGTTAAGGTAGCCTCCAGATTATTGAAGCACGTCAACCCAGCACCGGCAGCCAGCAGCCTGTCAGCGCCGGCAGTCTACATCTTCTCAGCACCGGCGGTCGGCAGCCTAGCACGGGAGTTCGTCCCGTCCAGCAGAGGTCGCCATCACCCAGCACGCGCCTCCAGCCCGCTACTGCCCCCTCTGCCTAACACAGCTCCTGGGACGAGAGCGTTCGACGCCATCTTACCACCCGGACTAGTGGTGGTACGGCGAGGCCACCATCTTGGTTGAGTACACTGGCGCTTCAGTGACCAAGATCCTATTGCACAGTACACAGTGTGTCGCGGCCTACGGGCGAAGCTAATGGTTGCTAACTACAGTTCATAGGGGTACCCCATAAACATTACATGCCGGCATTAGTTTAGGACTTTTGTTAGGTAAAGTGGGCCCACCTTTTCATTTCCTTTGAGTGTGATAACGTGTATGGTCATGCCTATTGATTTCCCGTCTAGTTAACCCTGTTTCTTCCTGGGGTACATTAATGCTGCCGTAATATGTAAAGCCTTAGAGGAAGGTATTATTGTATACGTGTTATATATATGTTATTATTATAATTATTAGTAATTAGGAATAATGATATTATATGCCATTTGACTCACTGCCAGTAATACTTGTCACTCCCCAGTATAAGTAACACTAAACAAACTAGGACGGGAATTGTGTGTGTGCGTGTCCATTATTGAGTCTAACTCTAACCCTTTTTGATGCGGGTAATATTATTATTATTTAACCCTTTCCCCTTACAGTCATTAAGGTCTCTAGTGGTCATCAAGGGAGGGTACTGCTTGCGGGAGGAACGAATCTATTTATTCATCTATCAGTCACTAGGTGTGGGAGGGTTAGCGGGGGTATTGGGGGAAGTGAGAGCGAGTTGGGGAGTACTTCTGACCGCCCCGGAAGGGCGAGGAAGACCAGAGTACCAGACCAGGTTGGTAAATCCCAGGCCCCATCCACTGCCGGCCTCTAGTTTGACGCTCCAGGCCCAAAGACGAAGGTGCAGTCAGACGGAGCTCTACTGTGTCTCGCTACCCAGTGGCTGTACACACCCGTTCCCACGAAGCAGGGATAATCCACCCTGCTACACATGGATTCCCTGGAACCCCAAAACGAAATGGTTATTTCCCAAGATTGGGTCACAGCATCATTTAAAAAGGTTAAACCAAGAAAAGCTGCTGGCCCAGACTCAATATGCGGGCGCACCCTGCACCACTGTGCTGATCAGCTTGGTTGGGTGTTTTCTAGACTCTTCCAGATGTGTGTAGATCTAGGTCAAATCCCCACATTATGGAAGATGTCAACCATCATACCCATCCCTAAATCAAAAGATTCAAAAGAATTGAAGGACTTTAGACCAGTGGCGCTTACCTCATTAGCAATGAAGGTTTTTGAGAAGTTTTTAAAAAACACTACTATGTCTTTTATTGAGGGTAAATTAGATCCCCTTCAATTCGCATATCAGCCAAGTAAAGGGGTGGAGGATGCTATGCTCTTCATCTTGAACATTGTGTACAAACACCTGGAGCTCATGCTAGACTTTTATTTGCAGATTTCTCCTCTGCTTTTAATAAAATGCAGCCCCACATTTTAATTGAGAGGCTTGACTCTTATTTTAGTCTCCCACACCAGCTTCTCATGTTGATTTTAAATGTCCTCACTGAGCGAGTCCAGCAGGTCAATGGGCAGATGTCCAACATGTCGATTTCCAACACTGGCTCCCCCCAAGGTTGCGTTTTGTCTCCCCTTTTATTTATTATGTACACGGACAGCTGCAGATCGCTTCATGACCAAAGGCATCTGGTTTTCAGATGACACTGTCCTTGTATCCCTACTGCAGCGCTCCGAAACTGATCATGGACCTGTAGTTCACTACTTTGTGAAATGGATGGTGTGATGAGAATTACTTGGACCTCAATGTCTCTAATGTCTCTCTAAGACTAAGGACATGATAATTGACTTCAGACACAACCCCGATCATCAAGCCAGTGTAGCTAGTGTAATTCACGACAAGGACGTCCAGTTGAATCGTACAAATACCTGGGAACTGTGTTTGACTGTAAACTGAAGTTCAACTTAAATACAGAGTCCATTGTTAAAAAAGGTCAGCAGAGGATCTACCTGCTGAGAAAGCTGAACTCTTTTAATGTTAGTGCGAAGATCCTGAGCACTTTTTATAGTTATTTTATTGAAAGCCTCCTTTTTCTTTTATCTGCTGGTTCAGTGGCCTGTCTATTAAAGATAGGAACAGCCTACACAGTACATTGTGAAAGTGTGCTCCAAAATAATTGGAGTAAAACAGAGAGACCTATATTCTCTCTGGACGGACCAGGTGGTCAAGAAGGGGACGAGCATCACTAATCAACCTCTCCACGCTCTGTCTCAGCGGTTTTCACTGTTGCCTTCTGGCCGCCGTTATGACATTCTACCAAGTAGGACCAACCGTTACGCCAAATCTTTTGTCCCCTCGGCTATCAGACTTTTAAACACAGACAGTAGTCATTTTAAGTAGCCTTTTGCACTTGGTTGTCTGTTTTTACTTTGCTAGATTGTGTATCACATAGAGTGTTGTTTTTGCCGTGCTGTCGTTGAGATGTTTTGTTTTGTTGTTTGTTGTTTTTGTTGCTTGTTGCGTGTGAAGCTGCAAATATGAATTGCCCCACGCGGGATCAATAAAGTTGTCTGAATCTGAATCTGAATCTGAATCTGAATCTGAGTGCTGAGCACTGCACCCCCCCCCCCCCCCCCCCCCTGCTGTTTGTCAGCCTCAGTGTTCCCTCTCCTCCTTTGCACCTGTTGACGCTCTCCAGGTGGCTAAGCTGGTCACCAAGGTCAAGGCCTCCACCTGCTCCTTTGACCCTTTGCCCACAGTCCTGGTCAAAGAAGGTGCTGAACGAGGAAAATGTTGGGTCCTGTCCTGCACAAGCCCATCTTTATGCTGATGATACTATTGTGCATTGTATTGCTGATTCTATACAAATGGGCATTGAGAACTTCAGGAAGCTGGCTAATGGGACTTTTGATCGACTTAGTTGAACCAGGTACGGGGAACGGGGCCCTGGTGTCCTATATATACAGTTAATGATGAAGTTTTTACTGTTTTACATGCAAATTTCCACTGTTAACCTCTTCCACCTGTGCGGTCCGGTACTTCAGGTAAAGAATTGGTGCTTAAAACAAAGTTCATGCTGTTTACTAGAGCCTTGGCATCTGGCTCAATGAGAAAACGTACCTTTAAATACCATATAGACAACCTTGCCAGCAAACTGCAACAGAAATGTGTCTTTGTCTTCAGTCTATGATTTAGGACAAAAGTCATTAGACTGAATTGACTAGTTACAGTACTGTATGTCATGTGTTTATCTGGTCAGTCCATGATTTAGGACAAAGACATGTGACTGGATTGACTAGTTACAGTACAGTGTTGTGAAAATTTCATTTCATTCAAATAGCTTTTCACAAAACATTTAGAAATAGTTTTACAACTAAATCATATTGTAATAAGATACATTGTGTGCATGCATTTATGTGCACAATATAATACAAAATATAGCACTGCAATAATGATAAATTATCAATGAGTTAATACATGGAGAAATGTATTAACATATTTCCAGATTTTTAAGTTAGAATATGAAATGAAAGAGAAGATATTCTGTTGTTCTGAACTGTGTGTTTGGATGTGTGATTGTAGGGGATGACAGACACAGAAGAAGCTTAAGAAAGGCTTCATTCTATAAGGTGTGTGTGTTTGTGTGTGTGTGTGCGTGTGTGTAAAATGAGACTTTCAAGTTGAAGTTGAAGTTTTGTTTTATTTGTCACGTATAAAGTACATTGTAGTTTACATTGTACATTACAGTGAAATGATTAGTTCTGTATGAGCCCCCTGATAATGTGCATCATCACATCAGTAAGTAAAATGATAAGCGTCTTTGGTATTTTGATTATAAGGGCAAATTATCCATTATCCACTTCAATAGCAGAAGTATGAATAAAAACTTTAAATCCATTAACTCATTCACGTCCACTAGTTTGGCGCCAGCGTTAATGACCATTTTAGCTATGTTTGCAGACCCATCGTGTGTTCTGTATTATAGCTATGGAGACAATAATAGACAGGCATTGTTCATAGTCCATTACTGACTAATCAGCTAATTTCTATACACTGTAGTTTGTTACACGCTACACGCTAAACAGCGCCCCATTTCCGGATTAATCCAGTTTTTTTCCATAGATCGCAAGATAGGACGCATTATATGCAATAAGCCCGAATCGTTCTGGTTGATTCCCTGAAACCCCAAATACTCCAAAATCAAAAGGTATATAACATGTACATATGTACATTCACAAAATGGGGGGGGGGGGTAGTTTTACCCCGAAAATCCGATCGTTAGAAAAGGCTTGGTTTATGTCCGGTAAAGTAAGCCACCGTGATCGTTACAGAAACATGTCTCAGGTTCGGTAAAATAGACATAGGGGGTGTTTAGACATGTTTACGGGACACTATAGGTTTTGAGGCGAGCAGATCTGGTAGCGATTGCCTTGCAGGAGCTCCTCCCCCATGCACAGAGCGAGTCTCGATAGTCCATTTCTTTTTTTTTTGATCAAATTTTTTTTATTATTAATTACATGAAACAGGACAACACAATAACCACAGTAACAAAAAACATAACTTCACAGGAGAATAACAAACAATAATAATACAGAATAATAAATTATAAGACAAAAAGAAAAAGAAACAGCGTCCAACCTATCAAATATAGGTGGCTACTTCAATAACAAAAAGGGGTCTTCAAGACATGGCAACCTTTCCCCACCTTTACAAAGTGGAGTGACTTAAAAGATTGTTTATGAGAGTGTTGTCGCAGATTTACTGTAGATAGCCTAGGTCCCTTACATATGTTCAAGACTGCCAAACTCGCAGACGGTAAAGTGTAAGAAGAAAGAAATTCCTCTTCCAAGTTGGTTGACAGGTCAATCAGTCTGCCAATATTAGTCCCTTGGGGAGATGGCATGTGAATTGACATATAGCGCAGAATAGCTAAATACCAACCCCCCCTAAAAACCCCCCAGCCAAAGTTAAGAAGGACAAGACAAAAACCAAGACAGACAAGACATTTCCTCCTCCCCCTCCCCAGAGACCGCCGGACCCCCCCGATCAAGCGCCCCAACCCCGCTCAGCCGCACACGGCGGTCTTTACCTTCTCAGCTGCTGCGAACCACAGGTCAATGCCAGCCTGCCCCACCCCAATCACCCGAGCCGTGGATATCTCAAGATAAATCACATCCAATAGAGTTAGGGACCAGTTGATCATTGTCAGCTTCTCAGGCTCCTTCCATCTCATTGCTATAAGCTTCTTCGCTGCTGTGACACCCGCTAGGACAACCCTTTTCAGTTGTACGGACGCGGGTAGTGTCGTTATATCGTTCAGGAGTAGCGTAACAGCTGTGAATGGGATAGTTAAGCCACACAGATCTGAAAGTTTGTCCGTTATTGACCTCCAGAAACGGGCCACTGGTGGGCAATCCCAATACATATGCATATAAGTGCCAGTGGCCTTTTGAGAGCACAAAGTGCACCGAGAGTCGGTTATCAGTCCCATAGCAAATAGCTTCCTAGGTGTAAGATAGGTCCTATGAATGTAATTAAAATTAATTTGCTGGTGATTGGGGTTGCGGGAAGATAATGCCACATTTGCCCAAACATCATCCCAGTCAAACTCGGGGTCCAACTCCGGGATATCCACACGCCAGATTGTATCCAATGATAAATTTTTATACGTGGATTGAATTAAGAGCGTATAAAAGTCTGAGACAAACCCTCTGGATGTCGTTCTGTCCACTATGAGCCTGAGGAAGGGGTGTGGTTGCAAAGCTTGAGCCCACGGTACGCCATGCGCCCTCAGTGCTGACCTTAGTTGAAGGTAAAGAAAGAAGGACTCGCCGGGAAGATCATAAAATTCTCTTAAGTCCTGAAACGCACGGAGGCCGTTCTTATCATAAATATCCTCCAGAGTATGCACTCCCCTCCTTTGCCATTGAGGAATATTAACCGGCTTGTGTCCAACAAGTAATTGCTGGTTATTAAAAATTGGAGAGTCCAGGTGCCAAGGGCATTTAACCCCACACGACCTCTGTACATTACGCCACGTTTGGATCACGTGAGTTATGATCGGTCCATACCTCAGCCGGCATTTCGCAATAGAGACAGTGGAGTACACTACATCCTGCAATCTTAGCGGAGACACCGCCGCCGCTTCTAAGGAGCGCCACGATACAGCCTCTACAGGGTCTAGCCAGCACATCAGAGGTCTCAGTGAAAAGGACCAGAAATAAAGTTTAAAATCAGGGATTGCGAGGCCCCCATCTTGTTTTCTACGTTGAGTAGTAGCCCTTTTGATTCTCGGGCGTTTGTTATTCCAGACAAACTTAGATACCATCGATTGTACCTTGCGCCAGTGGTCTATTGGAGGGGGCAGGGGGAGCATTGAGCTAATAAAATTTATCCTAGGCAGGATGTTCATTTTGATTATGGAAGCCCGGGCTTGTAAGGAGTTAGGAAGGGACGACCACCTGTCTAGATCCTGGCGTATTTTATCATAAGTACCCGTGAAGTTGTACTTAGTAGTTTGATTCAGCGTGGGGAATATCTCTATGCCCAGGTATTTAAAATGTTCTACTATGGGGATATCAGCTGGTAGTCGTACCGCCTTGGCCAGTTCATTAAGAGGTAGGCAGGCTGATTTGTTCCAGTTAATCTTAAAACCTGACAATTTACCAAAGTCGTCGATTATCCTCAATAATTTTGTGGCCGACCGGGAGGGGTCGTCCATGAAAATCAGCAGGTCATCCGCATAGAGAGCAATTTTGTGTGGAGTATTGTTGACCATTATGGGGACGATGTCCTCCGATTGCCTAATAAATTGAGCCAAAGGTTCGAGGGAAAGCGCGAACAGTCCCGGGCTCAGAGGGCAACCCTGTCTAGAAGATCTGGAGACTGGAAAGAGTGTGGAACAGTTTTTGCCTGTCAGTATCATCGCAGACGGCGAGGCATACAGGACTTTAATCATATGAATAAAACTCTTTCCAAGACCCATGACCTCCAGTACCTTCCACAGGTATGACCACTCAAGTCTGTCAAACGCCTTCATGGCATCCAAAGACAGAACTGTGGATGGAGTTGTATTGTCTTTACTGTTATCGATTACATGCAACAGCCTCCTAAGATTATCTGCAGCCAGACGCCCCGGGATAAAACCAGTTTGATCGCAGTGTACCAATACAGACATAAATCTCTGCAGGCGACGGGCCAGCACCTTGGCAAACACCTTTAAATCGGCCCCGAGAAGACTCAAGGGTCTATAGCTACCACAATCATTGGGATCTTTGTCCTTTTTGAGAAGTAAAGAAATCAACGCCATATTGACATCTCTTGAGAACTCCCCTTGTTCGATAGCGTAATTGATCATATCGAGCATCAATGGACCCAGTTGGTCCCAGAAAGCTAAATACACTTCGGGTGGAATACCATCCCAGCCTGGCGCCTTACCCCTCTGCATTTCAACAATAGTCTCCCTCAATTCTACGAGAGTAATCGGTCTCCCCAGTTCCTTGGCCTCTTCCTCAGAAATGTGGGGTATCTCAAGCCCGCCAATGAACGATTCAAATCTAGAGTCATCCAGATTACCCTCTGAGCTATATAACTGTGAGTAAAACTCTTTAAAAGTGTCATTGATCTTTTTCGAATCAGTAGTGACTGCACCCTGGCTCGTCCTAATCGAGGGGATATCTGAGAAATGATCATTTGAGCGTATTTTCATTGCCAATAGATGGCTAGGTCTGGAGCCGTGAAAATAGTAATTTTGTCTTGTCCTATGTATTAAGAACTCAGACTGTTGTTTAAGTATGGAGTTTATTTCTTTTTTGACTATCTTACGTTGTGTGTTTAGTCGTTCATTATAGTCAGTTTGCAAGGATGCGTATAGGTCCGCATATAATGATTCCAGTCCTTCTAGCTTTTTTGACCGGGATTTTCGCAAATTGGAGGCAAATAGTGTGACATGACCCCTGATGAATCCTTTCAATGCGTTCCACAGGACCCTAGGGTCTTCTACCGTGCCAACGTTGATCTGCAAAAACTCAGCTAGTTTACTCCTGAACTCAGAACAGAAGTCATCGTTCTTTAGCAAGGTCGAATTAAAACGCCATCTGGGAGCTCTTGCGGAGAGCCTGCCAAAGGTTGCCGTAAGGAAAATCCCCTTGTGGTCTGAGAGAGCCAAGGGAACCAATGAGACATCGAAACTATCAAACATATTAGGGGACGCGAATGCATAGTCAATTCGAGAGAAGCTTTTGTGTCTGGCTGACAGGTGAGAGTAATCTCTGAGGGTGGGGTTGCATAAGCGCCAGAGGTCTGAGAGCCCCGTGTCTTTGGCCCACATCCTGAGGGCCTTAGAGGCCCGTTTCTGGTCGCTCGTTTCAGAGGGCCCAGACCTATCCATCTCCGCATCCCAGCACGCATTAAAATCGCCACCCACAATGAGAGCGTATCCATTAAGTTCCAACATATTCTTCGTGATTGTATTATAGAACGCTGAATCAAATGTGTTAGGAGCATACAATGCTATTATAGCCATCTTCCTATGCAAGAATTCAACTTTTGCTATAGTAATCCTTCCCTCCGTGTCCGACCATACATCCAAGATTTTGATATCAAGGTTACGTCTTGTAACTATGACTACTCCTTTCGTCTTATCATCGGCTGAGGATGCGGAGATAACGTGATATTGCCGATTTGCCAGTCTTGACACGTCACCTACCATTAAATGCGTCTCACTAAGGAGAGCAAGGTCAATATTTCTCCTCTTCAATAGCCAAAGGACACTGGCACGCTTGTGTGGGGCGTTAAGCCCTCCTGCGTTCCAAATTAAAATATTCAATTTAGCCATGGTCGAGCTTGTATAAGTGCGTAGAGAACATACCCGTGCAGCCAGGCTGAGTACAGAGGTGCCGATCCCGGCGGGCCCGGACGGTCAATCCCAGGAGTTCAGAGGAGGAACACTTACACATATATAAGACAACAGTACATAGAACACATAAAAATACCACCCCAGCTACAGCCCCCCCCCCTTCTACTCTAAACCCTAACCCACCCGTCCTACTATAAGTTCCTCTATACCCACTCTCCAATCCCCACCCTATGCCCCACCCACTGAGGATGGTCATCTTCCTATCACTTCCCACTAGAGACATGGATCAATAAGACGCTTCCCACTCCCACCCCCCTCTAGTTAAACCCCTGAGTAAACCCCCACTAGTCCAATAAACACAAATAATAATAAAAAATAAATTCAATAAAGATATCGGTCGAAAACCACCTGAGCACTGGCCCTAACATAAGACAACCATAATGGTAAAAATAGCCATTATTAAATAATAACTCACATCAACCTGCAACCATCTATTTCCGAATCTGCGCTTCAACGTCGCAATGTTATGGCCCAAATGGGTACAGGAAAATTCAAAACAAAATTAAATTAAAGCATCCCAGCCGATAGTCTAAGGCAGGATCGGGTCACAGGTTAATTGTGCAAAATTGTGTGAACAATGTCAATTAAACAATGACAAAAATAAGAAAGGGAAAAAAGGGGTTATGGTTAAAGTGCACCCCTGAAGCAGTCCCTCTGATCAGGCACAACGGCTGACATGACATAACCTATGTAAGAATCGACAATAATAGGAAAAGGAAAAAGAGGGTTATGGCTAAAGTGCAAGCAAAGTTAAACTTGACCCAGCCTGTTATCACATATTTATGTATATTCGTTCGAGAGCCAACATGAACCTTGGCCCTAACATGACAGCTATAATGGAAAAATTAGCCATTATTATATAATTACTCAGCATCAACCCTGTGACCAACTACCTCGTAGTCTGCATATTAATGTTGCAACATTATAGTATAAATGGAAAAAGGAAAATTCAAAACAAAATCAAAGCATATCAGCAGTTAGTCTAAGGTAGGATCGAATCACAGTTAAATTGCTCATTCAAATGCCATTAAAACAGCGACAATAATAGAAAAAGGAAAAAGAGGGTTATGGCTAAAGTGCAAGCAAAGCTAAACCTAAGCCAGCCTGTTATCACATATTTTATGTATATTCGGTCGAGAGCCAACGTGAGCCTTGGCCCTAACATGACAGCTATAATGGAAAAATTAGCCATTAATATATAATTACTCAGCATCAACCTGTAACCATCTACCCTGGAGTCTGCATATTAATGTATCAACGTTATAGCATAAGTGCCTCACGGAAAATTCAAAACAAAATTAAGGCGAGTCAGTAGTTAGTCCAAGGTAGAACCGGATCACATTTAAATTGCTCATTCAAATGCCATTAAAACATATAGGAAAATTCAATACAAAATTAAATTAAAGCATCCCAGCCGATAGTCCAAGGCAGGTTCGGGTCACAGGTTAATTGCTCATTCAATTGCCCTTAAAACAGCGACACTAATTATTATATAATTACTCAGCATCAACCTGTAACCATCTACCCTGGAGTCTGCATATTAATGTATCAACGTTATAGCATAAGTGCCTCACGGAAAATTCAAAACAAAATTAAGGCGAGTCAGTAGTTAGTCCAAGGTAGAACCGGATCACATTTAAATCGCGCATATAGATGACATAAAAACAGCGACAATAGGAAAGAAAAAAAAAAGGAAGAGAGGGTAATGGCTATAGTGCAAGCCATATAACCATATAGCCATTAAGTGCAAGCCATACCCGACCCAACCTGTTATCAAATATTGTTTATGCATATTCAACCGACCTTGGTATCTACTTTGGATCACCAAAGCTCAAAACAACCTGGATATAAAAATAAAAAGCATACCAGAAGTTAGTTAGGGACTCGGTCACTCTTGAACTGTGCAAACCAATGTCCCTTTGAACAGCAACAGCAACCAAAATACGTAACCATTAACGAATGTCTCAGCGCAGACCATAGTCGAAGCCCGCTGGCTAGCCCGAGGCTAGCGCGTAAGCTAGTGACGAATCCGGATAGCACGTTAGCCTACTATGTACATTGTTCAGCTAGCTCGTTAGCTTCCAAAGAGGCGATACACAAGTACGACCATGAGGTCAGCTTTAGCAAGTAACAGAAGTCATTGGGAAGCCCCGCTAGTTGGATGGGCAGAGGACAGTTAGCATGTCTGGGCATGACAGCAAGTGTTTGTGAATAGTCGACCTAATCAATGTATATAGGCCCAAACCGCCAAGTCACTCACCCTCCATAGATATCAAGCAACAGACTCGGGTGTCTTCGCGAGATATTCCTTCGCTTTAGCCAACGACCAAAACAAACGCTGACCACCGACCTTCTCCAACACAGATAGTTTCGCGGGAGCGAATAACGTGGGCCTCAGGCCTAGTCTCCATAGCTTAGTCAGGACCACCTTGTACTCGGCTCTCTGAGCTTGAACCTCCGGTGTAAAGTCCTCGAAAATGGCCACTTTGTGATCGCCAAACCTCAGAGTACCCCTTCTGGTACGAGCCGACCGCATGATGATTTCTCTCTGTTGGAGTCTGTTCAGCTTGACTATGATGGGCCTCGGTTCTTTGTTCACGCCGGGAGAAAACCTGCCCGCTCTATAGGCCGACTCACAGATAGGAGGCGAGGGGAGGACGTCCGTCCCTAGTATCTTCTGCAGCAGTTCGGGCATGGTCTCAGAGAGACGGCCTTCACCGCTGGTCTCCGGTACTCCAACAATCCTGACGTTGTGGCGTCTATCCCGGGACTGCATCTCCTCCATCGCCGACTGTAGTTTGTTGACTTCAGCCTGCCTAGCCAGCAGGGCGGATTCAAGACCCGCCATCTTCTCACATTGTGATGATACCTCCGTCGTTAGCATGGCTAGTTCGTTAGCATTAGCCGATGAGGCAGCGTGAATCGTCTCCATCTTGTCTGTCAGCGGGACTACCGCCAGCCGTATTTCTTCTGATATCTCACGACGGAGGCTGATACAGAAATCCGCCAACAATTTCTTCTGTGCTTCAGCGATGCGTGCCTCAGAGTCTGCGTGTACTTTCTTCTGTGCTTCAGCGATGCGTGTCTCAGAGTCTGCGTGTAGCTTGGTCATGACCAAGAGCACAGCTTCGCTTAACTCCCCGACAGCGGGAGACGGTACGGCCATGCTCGGCGGTGTCGGTGTCGTGCCTAATTCTTTCTTGGCTCTGGTTTCCACCCCCGCCATCGTAGAAAGTCGAAAAAAGTTGACGAATGTATACTAAACACGACGACCTAGCAAACAAATAAAAAACAAATAAAAATAAAATAAAGACTAATGGGGAGAAACGTATATTCAGCACGGTAGAAGGGAGCTCATGTGAAAACACGTCTACTCCATGATCGCTCAGCTCCGCCCCCCCTCGATAGTCCATTTCATTCATTCTCTCTCCTGTTCCCTTTCTATCAGAGTTCAAAAGGTAGGTGATACTGCCACCTTGTGATATTCGATAATCATTGCAATTCCAACGTAGGTAGATGAATCATAGACACCTAGATGGCTCCGGCTGACCGTATAGAACGGGGATCAAAGGATGAATGAATGAATGAATGAATGAATGAATGAATGAATGAATGAATGAATGAATGAATGAATGAATGAATGAATGAAAACTTTATTTAACAGATTGCAGAATGGGTACAATACAGTACGGCTCAATACATACAATTGTTAAGGGGATGCAGACCTGAGAAAGACAACACAGCCACATATCCCCATGTTAAAAGGCGCTGGCCTTTCAACAGTAACAGTAAACAGCGCCATCTGGCGCTGAAAGTGTTAATATGCGTCTTTGTTTACGGTTTGATTATCACTGATACAAAGTAAAATAGTGCAGTGCAATAAAATAGTTAGTAAAATAGAATAAAATAATGCAATAGTGCATTGCAATAAAATAGTTATCGTATTTTTTCGGGAGGCTGGTAAGGAGTGCATTACAGTAGTCGAGTCTGCTTGAGATAAAGGCATGGATCTGGTTTTCAGCGTCCGATTGATTTATAAATGGCCGTACTTTAGTTTCTAAGGTGGAAGAATTATGTTTTTGTCAACTTGTTGATTGTGATTTAAAGCTTAGGTCTGAGTCTACCATAACACCAAGACTTACAGTAACTCACTCAAATACAGTTAGCAGCTGGATCGACTACAGATGGAAATGTGCTTCTGCTAAATCTGGTGCAAACATATTTTCATGTAACAATGATTAATTGTCAATTTTTTTTTTTTTTTAATTTTTTTTTAAAATAGATTCAGGGCTTTTCAGAAAACATTCAGGGCTTGAGCCCAAGTAGCCACCCCCTAGCCCCGCCCCTGGGCTCCAGGCCTAGGGCAGTGATCGCCCGCTTACATCACTACAAGATTAAGGAGGCTATTATCCTGGAAGCTCGCAAAAGGAGAGGGAATCTGACATACAGAGGGAAACCATGTCTCGATCTTCGAAGACTACTGCCCCGAGGTGGTCGAGCAACGATCACAATATCGAGATGTCATGGGGCCCCTGTACAAACATGGATTTAAACCGTCGCTCCAATTCCCTGCGAAGCTGATCATCCGAGCCAAGGATGGCACGAGGATGCATCTACCGTCGCCAAAGGACGCCGTGCACTTCCTGAGGACCCGGCCCAGAGAGACCCCGACACCGGCTTCACCAGAGCCGGACGCGGACCCGATGCCGGCTCCACCGAGGCCGGACGCGGACCCGACACCGGCTTCACCAGGGCCGGACGCGGACCCAATACCGGCCTCATCAGATCCAGACGCGGTAGTAGCTCTGGGCCGTTAGCATCCTGCTACGGCTATCACACAGAGAGGGGTTGCATTTAATATTTTATTACATATGTGATTATGGATGAATACTTGACGTTAGGCTTCGCCTGGAAGTTTATCTTTTTCTTTTCTCTCGCTATCTGACATAAGGGGAGGAGGGGGACAATTCTGTTGTATATGACTCTTGTACTGTTGCACGACTATAGCCACGGCTGGGATGCTAGGATGCTAAGTGCTAACGTTCCGTTTCGGAATGAGCGGGACCTATTTTTATTTGTATTTTTTTGTTTCGGATATTTCTGCCACGCTTATAACTTTTACGCGCTATACCAGCGCCCAGCCGTGTTTTGGTTCATAGCCACTGGGATGCGTTTACTGTTGCTTGCACATTGAACAAACTGGGGTCTCGTGGCTGCGCCAACCGGGTCGCGGCTATTCAAATCCCAACCGGTTCATGCGACCCGCATGGCTCCCATCAATATTTGCTGCTGACAATGTGCTCGCTGGAGCGGCAGATGACCCCCTGCACAGCGCCCTCCTCTGGCGGGGAGGCCTAATTGTATAGGGTCCAACCAGCGTCAGGGAAGATAACAGACCCACGGACAAGGTATCGCCCCCTCCCGGCCTGGTGGATGTACTGCACGCCTGTTCTATCGCAACATGCCTGGAAGATACACCCCCCCCCCCCCCCCTTTTACCAATAGTTATGGGCTCCAGCCGTTGACCTTACTAATGGCTTATGGTTCAATTTGAATTTTCTTGTTTACTTTACACTTTGAGGCACTTTTATATACAGGGGAATGTGGCAGTTAGCCACTGAGATGGTTCTACGAATGGTAGGTTTGAAGTCTCTGGGAATGTTGGAAGAACATCCTATTGTTTTGGATCAAGGATGAGGTCCCATCAAAGAGGTCATGGCACAACATCATAATGGAATGCATTCCCTGGCTGTGAGTATATCACGTGCATGCTGCATTCCAAGTTGGACACTTTTTATGAAATCTGGGACCCTTATCTGTCACATATTGGACCTGCGCTATCCACCACTGTACTCGCCGGATTTCCCCATTACCAGTAACCTCCCAATGGACCAATGCTGCCTTGTTTTGTCTGATTGTACTGGCATTGTTGCCGAGGGAACCGTAACTGATGCAAAGGTGCTTACATATACACGGACACATGCACACGCTCACACCACACATATACGCATGCACACACATAGAACCCACGTCACTCACACACATGCAACATGCAGGAGAGGTTTGATTTTTGAGCGCTGTATCTGTAGTTCAATACATAAAACGATATCTCAGTGATTAACTAGTTCCTACAACTCTGCCAGTCTGCCATACTTGCTTCTTCAAGATGGTGGTGCTATAGCCATGGTCTTCTATACATACATGTTAATTCCCTGTGTTTCTACCTCTATGGCCAGGACCAATAATGATCTGTTAGCAGTGTAGCTATGCTCAATACACACAATTGTTAAGGGGATGCAGACCAGAGAAAGACTTGGGTAGGATGGGTTGGGGGGGGGGGGGGGGGGGGGGGACACTGTACAACTGTACAAGCAAAACTGTACATTGAAATATTGACAAAACCATACTAGGTAATTTACTGTACATTGGAGGGGGTTGGGTTAGAACATTTACAGGGGCCAGTTTCGAATTGCAGTCTCCCGTAGGTGTTCTTTGAGAGTAGTTTTGAAAGTTCACATTCCTTTACAGCTTTGGGTAATCCACACATTTCCCTTTCAAAATTTCAAAATAACAAACAATCAATCAACACTAAAAAAGTTACCTGTATGAATAAATATTAAGCATCAGTAATGTCTGCAGGGTACAGATGAGTGAAGTGTCAGATGTGTGAATGTAGAAAAGTGCAGCAACAACACCAGCTAACCCCACATGGTAGGTGGAGACAATGGAGGTGTTAGCATGGCCCACCATAAAGACTCTAATGACTGACAACCTGCTCAACTCACTTGCCAATCACTTCCCATAAAGGGAAATAGGACAGCAGGGAGAGGGGAAGGGCTGCCAGACGATGTTACCCCAACACTGGTAATAATAAGACATCCGCTATGAAAAAACTGACTTCAAGTTTGAACATTTAGCCTTTACCCTTTCACTGCCACACTACAAAGGGTTAACAATTTCATTACCACACTACAAAGGGTTAACTACTTAACTCACGGGCACATTTTTCAGAAAACGCCTGAAAATTGCATACCCAAAGTAATCTGCAATTTATTATACTTTATACTTATGGCACATGCATGAGTCTGGTCTCTTTTGAAAGGAAACATTCTGAATTTTCATCCACAACAGGAAGAATCACTCTACATGCTTTTTAAATTTTTAAGTAAAGTTTTTACGTTTTTCTTTTTACTTCCATTTGAATTATCTTGCAAACAGAGGCCTCTTACAGGTTCCAGCTGATAGGTATGACCTGGAAACCACAATGGGCCCATAGCCTAATGCCTTATCTAGTACAGGTCCAAAGTTGATAACAATACCACAGAAAATTTGTGTTTTACTAAACGTGTTATAATGGTATGTCTATGCGTTTTCCCTAAATGGCCACTTGGAGTCTCCAAATCACTGGGTTAACCCTTTCACTACCTCACTGCAAAGGGTTAATGCTTTCACTACCACACTACAGAAGGTTAACCTTTCACTACCACACTACAAAGGGTTAACCTTTCACTACCACACTACAGAAGGTTAACCTTTCACTACCACACTACAAAGGGTTAACCTTTCACTACCACACTACAGAAGGTTAACCTTTGAATGTTAACCTTTGTGGCCATCTTGGTCTATATGTCATAATTTGTCAAGTAATTTGTCAAGTATACTATTATATACTTATTGTGTATGTGTCTTGTAAGCCCATATGGGCTGGGCATACACCTGTATGTAAGACACGAAAATAAAAAAACATCAAATCAAATCAAAACCACCATTTTCAGCCTATATTGGACACTGAACATCTACTGGCTTAGCAGCAGCTTGTAACATATGTCCACAGACTGTCTTCTAAGCTTGAGTTGTGTAAAATATGTTGTATATATATGTCCACAGACTGTCCTTTAAGCTCAAGCTGTGTAAAATAAGTTGTATATGTCCACAGACTATCATCTAAGCTCGAGCTGTGTAAAATAAGTTGTATATGTCCACAGACTGTCCTTTAAGCTCGAGCTGTGTAAAATAAATTGTATATGTCCACAGACTGTCTTCTAAGCTCGAGCTGTGTAAAATAAGTTGTATATGTCCACAGACTGTCTTCTAAGCTCGAGCTGTGTAAAATAAGTTGTGGCTCTCAAAGCCACCCAAACTACAATGCCATTTTCAGATTTATTATGATGAGGTAATAAATGGCTCTGGCACCATCTAGTGGATACAATCCAAAATAGTTTACCCTGAAACATTGTTCAATTAGAACCTGGATCTTTTGATTTTGACTTGAATTGTGGACTCTAAATATTTAAATATTACAGTTGTGTTATGACTATGCACTGTTGTGTTGCGACTATGAGCTGTTGTGTTGACTATGAGCTGTTGTGTTGACTATGAGCTGTTGTGTTGTGACTATGAGCTGTAGTGTTGTGACTATGAGCTGTTCTGACTATGAGCTGTTGTGTTGTGACTATGAGCTGTAGTGTTGTGACTATGAGCTGTAGTGTTGTGACTATGAGTTGTTGTGTTGACTATGAGCTGTTGTGTTGTGACTATGAGCTGTTGTGTTGTGACTATGAGCTATTGTGTTGACTATGAGCTGTAGTGTTGTGACTATGAGCTGTTGTGTTGTGACTATAAGCTGTTGTGTTGACTATGAGCTGTTGTGTTGTGACTGAGCTGTTGTGTTGACTATGAGCTGTTGTGTTGACTATGAGCTGTAGTGTTGTGACTATGAGCTGTTGTGTTGACTATGAGCTGTAGTGTTGACTATGAGCTGTAGTGTTGTGACTATGAGCTGTAGTGTTGACTATGAGCTGTAGTGTTGTGACTATGAGCTGTAGTGTTGACTATGAGCTGTAGTGTTGTGACTATGAGCTGTAGTGTTGTGACTATGAGCTGTAGTGTTGTTGTAACTGAGGGGTACAATTCCCTGACTGTATTGTTAAGTATGGTATTATTAAACCACTACCTCTTGTACTTTAACTTCTGGCCATCCAGTACATGATATAGATATGATGAACACTTTCCCACCTGATGAAACGAAGTCCACACAAATGTACAAATCGAATATTTAATATAGCAAAAGGTATATACAACGTTCACTTGTTTACACTTATGATTTGAAATGCACTTGTATGGCAAATGAGTATTCGTAGGTAAATCAACATTGAATGTCCAATCTCTGGTTACGCAGGGAGTAAGTATACAACCCGGTTCTTTAGGGAACTATAGCGATGGTACTTAAATGATTATAGCTGGATACACTAAGGGGGGGGGGGGTCCCGCTGGTTGTAAGACAGTAGGAGGGGGGGGTTAGAGAAGCCGCTGGCGGTATCCCATCTGGCCGACGATTTCTTGGAGAATTCAAAGTCTTGAACACGGTGCCCACAGAACCTCGGTCCGCAGATGAATACAGCTGGACCCTCTGGTGGACGGTAGCTGCCGGTCCACAACGGAGAGACGTGAGGCGACCTCACTGGTGTAGAGCGCCGTCTCACCTGGACTCCTCTCCGGGGGGTAGTTCCAACACTCAGCAGTGTTGGCCGTTATCCATGGAATAATCAAAGCACCCAAAGCATAATCCAAGCCGTGGAAGGCTCGCCGTCGTCCGGGTAAAGTAATCCAATGTACAGGTCTCCTCGTCCTGGCCCGGAGCTCCTCGGATGCAAGCACCACTAGTGGTCTGCCCAGCCTGGTTAAGACTAGGGATGTCCCGATCGCCTTTTTTTGCTTCCGATCCGATCCCGAGCATGTGATTTTAAATATCTATCGATCCGATCGTTTCCGATCCGATCTTTCACATTAGTAATCAATTTTGACGCATTTTTGTCAGAAACTGGCAGAGCGAGACAAGCCCATCTGTTGCTTATAATAGTCCGGGGCGCGAGAGCGGAGGCTTTTGTTATTACATTCACCCTGAGAAATGTGCTTCTGCTTCATATGAGAAATATTAAAAGTTTCAATATATGTTTGCACATTAGTATACATTCAGTGTTCGACTTACGTAATGGTCCATTCTGGTCTGAAACGCCGACGATAAACCTCAGTCACGTAACGTTATCCTCCAGGTGAAAATTTAGTCTGAAAACTTCGCCTCCAGCCTGCTGCTTCATGAGTTTTTCCTCCACGCGGAATCTCCTCCTTGCAAACATTGCAACTGGCTTGACTTTCTTTTAAAATGCTTAGTTCCAAACCTCTGACATTAAGTCTAGCTGCTCAAGTCGGTGGATATTAACCGTGTTTCGGGAGCGACGTGTTGTTGTTGTGGTCGCGTGTAGCGTGTAGCGTCTAAATTAAAGGGAATGTTTGTTGCAACGGTGAAAATTAAAGGGGAATGTGTTTGTTGTGGATAATTATTCTGCTCTGTGTGACAATAAATACATTAATGATGATATATTATATGTACTTTAAAACCAAAACTAAGGCCTCCGTATGAGTTTAAGACGTGGACATGGTCATGTTTGTTGAATAAAATTTTTCTTTTTTTGACTGCCGATTTTTATTATTATTTTTTCCCGATCCCCGATACTCTGAAAAGCACGTGATCGACGCCGATTCCGATCACGTGATCGGATCGGGACATCCCTAGTTAAGACTCCAGATGACGTCAGGAACGATGGGGGTGCTGCTCACTTTATAACTCTAACCGACGATGCACCATACATAATAGACTATTATTAGCTTAATAGAATACGTCCAACTCGACGGTATAGTGCCAAACTATGACAATTCAACTATTAATCCACACGATATCTCAATGCCTATTCTGAGGCCAAGTAGGCCTTACTGCACCACACGTGCGTCGTGGGTGAGGCTTCGCGTCTGTTACTCGGTTGGAGGGTAAAGAACTAATGGACTAAAAGAAAGTTCTACTTTACTCGCGCCATATATATATGCGCTGTGAACAAATAGTACCATTCGTATTTCGCCAGACGTATTCCTACGCGGAACCGGGCTTGCCACGACATGTTGGGCGGCACGATTGAACTTGAACCTAGGGGTATGGCTGCTGGCGCCAGGTTCTCGTCCAATGGTAGAATGAAACTATTATGGGCTGTTTAGTAGACTAAAGGGATATTCAGTGCATATTGTACAAGGAATATACAGGGGATATCAAACGATATACAAATACTATTTAAATATATATATATAAATAAATATATATATTCGGTTTAATCTGATCCTTCACAACAGTTGTAATAACAAAAGAAATATAATTTTTTCCTGCCGCGGTTTTGCACATATAGCATATTTTAATACACTTTATTGAATATTAATTATATATATAGTTATTGCCTGACACACTGTAAACCCGCATGTTCAAAATAATTAATTAGTTTGAGTAGGGTATACTCAATATTCTATGAAAGTTCTACTAACTTGAATGTCTTGAGTTCGTGTGACGTGTTCTTATGTTTTGAGTAAATAAAACTCATAGTTATTGATTGACTTGGAACTATTCACTTATTAAGTAAGTGTAATGTAAAAGCATAACTTAAGTACAACTTAAGATAATTAAGTAGATACAGACTGTAAACTATCTATCTATCTATCTATCTATCTATCTATCTATCTATCTATCTATCTATCTATCTATCTATCTATCTATCTATCTATCTATCTATCTATCTATCTATCTATCTATCTATCTATCTATCTATCTATCTATCTATCTGTCTGTCTGTCTGTCTGTCTGTCTGTCTGTCTGTCTGTCTGTCTGTCTGTCTGTCTGTCTGTCTGTCTGTCTGTCTGTCTGTCTGTCTGTCTGTCTGTCTGTCTGTCTGTCTGTCTGTCTGTCTGTCTGTCTGTCTGTCCGTCCGTCCGTCCGTCCGTCCGTCCGTCCGTCCGTCCGTCCGTCTGTCTGATCTATCTCCAAAACTGAAATTGAGAGGGGGGGGGGGAGAAATCACATTGATGCCCACATGTTATCTGGAGAAACATCTGCTTTTAGAGAGCGTAGCCTCGTGGAAGGTGTCATGGCCTAATGGAAGGTGTCATGGCCGGATGTGTAAAAATAACTTCTGCTACGTCCTTCTATCCTGTTCTTCACACTACACTGCTACACACACAAGTGCTGCTGATATTCCAGCGTTAGCAAAACAACATAATCCCAGGTAATGATAATAAAACGGCTTAAGCAATCAGAAATAACGTTTTGGGATCATCTCTTGTGGATGTTGCGTCTTAACGTGGATTTATCAGGAGATAATGGATCGGCCTGGCACTTGCGTAAACAAACCGTCCGAGGCCCGCCTCGCTTCCCAACAACAGGATAACTTCATCAATGACAATGTAATCTTCCTTTGTGGATCTGGTGTGAAGCCAAGGCTGCAGTGTTGTTGATAACATCCGAGCAACGTGAATAATACGCTGCCTTATGTTCCGTCAAACACCTGGATATCAAACTAATGAACTGCTGACTTGCGTATAGCGTCGTATAGCTTTGTGTTTATACGCTCATATGTATACACCTGAGATTAAAACGGGACTGCCGACCGTTGGAGCGAGGAATTCTCGCTGTGAGCGGCGCCTTGACAGGTGAAATGAGGCAAAAGGCACGAGGGCTGGTATGAAGCATCTCCCATTTCCCCGGCTCCTTGGAAGGCTGCCACCTGGCTTCTCGCCTCCATGTCTACTGTTTTATAAACATGTTCATAATCACTCAATATGCTGTACATACAGGCACGGATGTTGTAGCGCGTTGGAGAAGCGGAAAGTGTGCGTTGAGTTGCCTTGCATTACATGCAGGGACCTTTGGTGTGTGTGTGCGTAAGTATTTGTATAAGGATTGCGATTCACATCACTACCGATTAAAATCAAAATCGATTCACAAATTCCATTCCGTTGTCATCTACTCCCCATAACAGCAGAGCTGCTCACCATATCTCGCTCGATGTTAGCACTTTCTTTGGGCAGTTGGAACGAGATGCAAAAGTTTGAAAATGGACAAATGGACCGCCCTCACTACTTTTAAGGACTCTATCACAGCTATTTTAATTGTAACTTGTCTGTTCTGCTTAATGTATTTCATACCTTGTATTTGGTTGTTAGCTTGATGTGTTTTAATTATTTCCCTTACCTCTGTGATGTATGTATCGTCTATTTATTTAATTTTATGTTTTTGTCCACTTTGCCAGTTACCCTTCGAGAGGCCTTTTTGTCCTCTCGCTAGGCAGTCATTGTAAATAAGAATTTGTTCTTAACACAATGGCCGCCAAAAAACGAGTTAACTCGTTATAGCCCGCCAATCGAATTCTGCCAACAACAAGTAAACTCATTATTGGATCGTTATTTCTTTTATTCGCTATTTCCATTCATAATTCATCCTGCTATGCTGCAGACTGTGTGGCCCTCTGTCTGAGATTGCAACGGTCCGATACCACCGCCTAATGCCTTACGGCCGCTATTGTACTCCATCTGGAACGATGTGGTTTGTTTTCCTGGCCGAGCTGCAGCGTGCAGGCGGGGTCTAAACACTCCAGCAGCACAAGCGATTATAGGGATGGCATCGACGAGGGTCCCCGCCCCCCCGTTAATTTTCTTTGGTGGATTACGTTGGACACACGATCGCGACCAGTATTTGCGAATGACGATCAGATAATTGGATTATTCTTTTTGCAGTACATCATAGACAAGGTAAGGACTATATATTATCAATCTTGCGTTGATCCGATCATTCTTTCCTCGCGATCGCAGCGTGTGTCTGTGTGTGTGTGTGCCGGTGTCCCGTTGGTTGCGATCAAAGCACGGAGGGGCGACCTCCCCCCCACCCTTTCTTGCATGCATGATGAAACATAATACAGATAATCTAGCGTTGATTTCTGATTGATTATTGATCCAGGAGAAATGGCAACGTGTTTAAAAACGGAAATGTATGGATGAAAAAAGCATCTGTTTTTTGCATGTTGACCGGAAGAAACTCACTGACAATCAACGCTGTTATTAGATCCATAGCTATAATATTTAATATAGTTTTAGCACTACAAACACCGGCATCTACCCCCATTGCATTACAGCGCTGGCACAAACGGCCATACGCCCACAGCGACCTCTGGCGTCCAATGTGTTAATTGACCTGCCTGGTTAAATAAATAAATAAGAATAATGATTCCATTTATGTTTCATATTTAGTGGACTAAACTGGAAAATACATCTTACTCAAGGTTTACATTTGATTCAGTGTGATTTCTTTGAGAGCTATTAAACTGTCTACCACAGTTGGGAAATCAAATGGGAAAAGTAACTCAAAACTTCAACTAGAATCAAATCTATGCAAGTAATGAATCAATAATAGATTGATTGAAAGACTTTTCTCATCGAAATCAAATCAAATCCTGAGATTTCCGAATCGCTGCACATCTTAAGTATATGTGGAAATACATCAGTTAGTAGGCCTACTGGTATATCTGTGTATGTTTTTGATTTACCTCAATCTTTACTATCTTAAATTCATCCATAAGATATGATATAAGATATTCCTTTATTGATCCCATTGGGGAAATGTGGGTGGCATGGGGTAGGGGGGAAATGAGGTACAGGTATGGGCAGGGTGATGTATGGATAAGATCTGAATATAAAAATATGAGGGGAAAAAGTAAACAGTAAACAATATAATTAACTCTGAATATAAAAATATGAGAAAAGAAAAAGTGTAATCAAAGGTGCAGATGTTATAATATATGTTACAATAACTATAGTAGGGCTGACCCCAATTGGTCGAATAGTCGACTAATCGATCGAAAGGAGCCGTAGTCGACTGCTAACCTCTTAGTTGAATGGAAAAAAATATATATATATAAAAAGAAAAAATCATTCTTTCCAAAAGCAAAGAGGCCTAGAAGCGTGGCTAACACTAATTAATAATGGAGCGCAACTGTACTTGCCTAAACGTAACCTTTCTAACCGTTACCTGAACCTGAACATTGTTTTATGTCTATCCTCCATCGTTCCACTACCTCATCCAGGAGCATGGTGAGGTATTGTGTGTCTGTGACCATTGGTGTGAAGGAGAAGGAATTAAAGGACAAAAAAAATCAAGGTGCCCTTCTTTTTCACCATTCACCATTACCATTGGATTTAGCGTATATGAAATCATGTTAAAAACACACCAGACTAATGAAAGTCAACACATACGAATAAAATGGAAAATAAGTGGTGTGTGGCATTTTAGTCAGATGTGGTGGTGAGAGCTTCGCTCTCGTGGCTGCGGGCGCATCACAGCCATGGCAATATTCCTGATATTCCACTGGTTGGAGTGTATTATTGCTTTTATACAGCAAGTTGCACCGTCAGGAAAAATATAGGATCAATACAGACAATTCTAGGTTATTTTATATCGATTTCAGTGAACTTGGCGTAGAAATTTTTTTCCTTTTTTTTTTTTATTGATTGATCTTTTCCCCCCTCCATTTTCCTCCGATTTTCTCCCATCCCAATGTTAGTCGTATGCCAATTCCCAATCCCCTTCCTGGTCGCTGCGCACTTACCCCCCACAGTCAGATCATCTGGGAGAGTGGAGGCTATCACGTGCTTCCTCCGACACACGTCCAGCCAATCAACCACTTCTTTTCACCTGGCAGCGCGGATCCTCCCCGAGAGGGCGTAGCGTGTGGAAGGATCACACTATCCCACTCAGGTCCTATCCGCGCTTAGCAGGCGCCCCGACCGAACTGTAGGAGTCGCTGTTTACAACGACCCGGACCCACCCCGCCAGCTTCTCCCACCCTCTAATACAGCCAATTGTATTAGTGTGAACGGCCAGCCAAGCTGGTGACTGACAACCCCGGAGCTGTGAGCTGGATTCGAACAACAGCTCCGGGGTTGGTGACGAACGCAATCTCCGCTACGCCACCTAACTGCCCTAGAAATTTTTTCCTAAAGATGTATCGTTGCTATGGAATTTCATCAACCAGCTTGGCAACACAAATGAGTGACGTATTACTACTCTAATTTAACGTACCCGTTAACTATAAACGAGTGGATAGATATAGAGGACGGGCCTACATCTAAGGTTTATAGTTAAAGGGTATGTTAAATCAAACGTAACGTCCGTGGAGTAGGTCATGTTGACAGTTTCCGTTTGATGAATGGCAGTTGAAACTTTCTACAACATTCTAAAGCCAGCGCAGTGGTATATGCATGGTGATTTAACCGTGAGTGTATCATGAATATACTCACGGCTTAGAACGCTCTCGACCAATCACAATGCGTGGTCGGACCTACCTGTTGTATAAATATCTGTATATCGCTTACCCCTGCTCTTACTAGTTATACCACTGGCCAGTATGGCTTACTACCATAATGTATTTATCTAATCTAATTTATGTGGTGAATCAGCAGAATTATTTGGGTTGGAAACAGCTGTTGCCCCCACGTACCACTAGCTCATTGTTATTTTGGTCTTTTGTGATGTCCAGCACTACTGGTCTGATACCCCCATTAACGTCCCAATCATGTCTGACCATTTATACCCTGCGGTTTAGTTGTCGTGCTCCGTTCAGGCTGAAATCACACGTAGCGTCAGTACAAAGCTGGACAGCTCTTAGAAAATTGTGAAAGTGAGAACGAAAATGGGGGTATCAGACCAGTGATGCTGGCATATTACAAAAGCATCAAAACCACCAATAACAGAGCAGAAATAGAGATGAACACTGTGTGCTTTCCCCTTTTTTCTTACTCCTTTCCTTATCTGTCCATCCTCCCTCTTTCCATGACCTCCATTAGGCTACTGCTCCACCAAGCTGAACTGAAACCTGTTTTTTGCTGCATCACCGTCAATTAGATAACAAGCCTATTCAGGGGAGATTCATCTGTATGCATGTGTCTGGTTGTTTGTGATGAATGTGTTTATGTCTGGGTATTTGTGATGAATGGACCTCAATCTCGAACGCAGTTACGAAAAGGTTACGAAGAGATTTCTTAGTTGGAGAGGAGTTGGGTTCCCCGTCGCCAAGGGCTGGACTGGGACAAAAAATCCACCCAGGCCATCCACCAGTACACCATCCTTGCGGTCCCTTAAATATGCATACTGTACTGTTCCCCCAAACCACCACAAAGCTGGGTAGTAAGTGCCATGGACAAGTGGACCAGTGCAAGTGGACCAGTGTACTCACTCGCTCTTGGTTGAATCTTGTTTTGGGTGGTAATGTAAAAACACCTGCACCATAGCAGGCTCAGGATGGGCAAAGTAGTCTGCAGCCTGTTCCTCCCTTTCTCTCCTCCACAACCTGGTATGACCAGACATAACATTCATCATAGAGCACGCACAGAGAGGATAAAATAATATCCAACAGGATCTCGACAAAGTAAACTATATAATTGGTATAACGTGATGCGGTCGGAAAACTATTGCTCACCAGTCTCCGCTGTCTAACTCAGCTGTCAGACATTCCATTCACTAATTTGAAGACTCCAGAAGGGGGGGGGGTGAATCTATGCCACGCCCCCACAGTCATCAACAGATAAGTATCCAGGTAATTATCCATTTCAAGATTAATTTAAATCATACAGGTAAGTACAATTTCATATCAATTATTAATATAATCCATAAATCTAAATATATATTTTTTGTTACAGGTTTCGCATCAAACTCAAATTTGGTCAATATGGCTCCAACCTAGGCTCCAAGGCCAGGAGTGGAGGGAGTGTCTCGTCCGCTGCAGCCAGCCGCACCACGCCCGGAGGTAACGGTAGGGATCGTCGTGACCAGGCTCCCCAGAACCGTTCCTCCGGGCGGCTCCCCGTGGGGGCAAACAGCGCTCTGCATGCGGCAGGCGCCGCTAGTGACTTCCCTGTTTACCCCCCCCCCCCCCCCCCCCCCCCACCCAACATATGATTTTGTTTTTAAATTAAAAAGTCCCTCCTGGTGAGGGACTGGTTTTTGTTACAAAATGTGTGTTTATTCACTATATATTTGGGATACGATGTATAACCCTCACCTAGCTGTGGGGTTGTGTGTTTGCTTAGGAAGTAGGACAGTTTTCTTGAAAATTGTGTTCTGGTCGCTATACATGTGTGCTTAGCAAGGCCTGTGGCTAGCACTCGGTCGAAAGACTTGTCTTCCCTCATCATGAAGAAGACGGTGTTCTTCTTGCAGTAGTAAAAGTTAACTTTACCCTTTTTATCTGAGGGGGTTGTGTGTATTCTGTTACGTTTGGGAAACATGGCATCGAGTCCACAACCAGGTTAGAGTGTTAGCCTACAGAAGTAATCACATATGTAGCTTGTACGAGGTCTTTGACCCTCTCTTTAAACGTCTGTGTTTTCTCTTTACTTGGTGAAGTATGTAAACACGGGTGACGTATTTCGCACATGAGCCTAAAGCCTTGTATAAAAACCCGTTTCACAAACAAGTTTATCGTCTGTGGCTGGCGTGCAATGGTTGAGCTTATCCTAGTGGATATACGCTTTTCATGTAGCATGCTAGGTAACTGGTATCATGCGCTGCTTGTTTGTTTTCATCGTATCCGGGGTATGGGGTCATAAGGGGGTGAACTGATAAACCCCTCCCCCCTTTTTCTGATTGGCCAGGGGGTTGGACCTCCTGTTCTTCGGTCTTCCTGTCATCATAGGGTGGGGAGAGAGGGGGGGGGGGGTTCCCTGGTCCCACGCCATATTTGGGCAGGTGGGTCATGGAATTTCCCCGGCCATAGAATACGTCACTGGGCGTGTTTCTATTGGTCGTGAGGCTTCCGTGAGTTTTTTTCAGGCTCCAACGTTATCTGGTTTCTTGTTAGAATTACCATTGATGTGTTTTGGGTCTCGACGTGTACATGGCGCTGGCCCTGGGTGTTTTAGTGTGGAACCACGCATGGGCTTGGCACGCCTTGGTTGCTCATTATAAAAACAGTGTTTTTTGTAGAGCGACTGGGATGGAGATTTTATCTCTTCCGAGCGCCAGTGTACTAGGTTAGTCTCGACGAACTCTCGCTCATCTCTGGGGGGAGATGACGGAGTAGATCGAAGCATTGGCGGAGGGGTCTCACGCCCATAGGGTGGGCCACCGGGCACG
Source organism: Notolepis coatsorum (assembly GCF_963971535.1). Taxonomy (NCBI): domain Eukaryota; kingdom Metazoa; phylum Chordata; class Actinopteri; order Aulopiformes; family Paralepididae; genus Notolepis; species Notolepis coatsorum. Next base: position 25,799,356 of record NC_140183.1, on the reverse strand, counting down.
GTGCGTTCATGTTCTGACCGTCTTGGTGGCGCCCTCTGTGATGTTTTAGATCGACACGCGTACCTACCTCCCTCTTAGGACTGGGGATGGTGGCGTGATTAGGACACTGGATTGGTTCTGGTCGCGCCGGACCAGGTCAGTTAACCCTTTGTCCGCCGGGGCGCAGATCTGTTGTTCTGGTGCCCTGAAGGACTTTGTGCTTTTTCGGTGGGGAAATGCCGGGTTGGCCCGGGCGTCGCAGGGATTGATGTTATGGAGGTGTGTGTTGTGGTTACGTCACTACGAGTTATCCTTCACAGTTGCTTGGTCCATATTGTGTTGTACCTTGCGCTGTGCTAAGGGGCCTGGTCCTTCTCCATTCTTTTTCACCCCTGCCTTCCCCTGCTCGGCGGAGCTGGGAGGGGGCTGTCGAGGTGGTTCTATTGTACTCCTCTGACATCCCTGTGTACGTCCCGGTCCGCCGGGCCCAGGTCTGGACTCATTCTCGTCAACCTGTTGGCCTGGGTTAACCTCTTCTTGAAAACTGAAATACTTGTACTGCCTGTATAGCCGGTGTATATGTGCAGTTGTGTTTCAGAGTTTTTTCTTGGGGGGGTTAAGGGAACAACCGCCTCCTGTTAAACTAAACATAGGGGGGTGGTTGATTCCCCGGTGTGTTGGTAGCAGAGTCGACTCTCGGGTTTAGGCCGGGCTTGACCCCGTCTGCCTGCGAGTGTGCCCCCGCACTTTTCATGACGTCTGCCAATCGTGTCAGCCTTCTATACCTCGACCTCTCTAGGGGGTCGGGTTTTGTAGAGGCTGCGACATGGTGCACAGCATACCGAACGCCCCTTCCGCCGGGGTGCTGTTCACAGTAGACCCCTTAGGCGCCTGTCTAGTCCGCAGTACTCCGGGCACAGGTCGAATTACGCTCTTGACCTGTTGCCAGGATTGAGGGATCAACCTCTTTGGGGGTTGTCTCCCCGGTGCGCCGACTGGCCCCACAGTGTTGTGGGGGTGTAGCCTCTGTAGAGTGCTTCAGGGCGGCGTGCTGTAGGGGGGGGAGGGCCTGTTCTTGGATTGGGCCCTGTCCGATACGCTGGCGATGTGGGGGGTGGTGTCACTAGTGACCGTCTGGTGGGGTCTTGATGCTACAGAATGGGTACAATACAGTAGGGAAGAACGGGGGACGTTGTCACACTAGTGTGAATTGCTCATCATCAAAACATCTTTCAATAGTCATTCCTACATTAAATTGAAGCTTAAGATGTTGGCTTGAAATGTGTATCCCTCTCATTTTCCAACGTATTGTAACAAAGATTTAATCACCTATCAAAGACACTCTGACACATTGTGACAACCAACCCCATCATGGGGATGGTTGTCACACACTATGGGGTTGGTTGTCACCATGTGTTTTAATGGGAAAAATCTTAAAAAGAAGACAAGAAGGCAGAACTAAATTTGAAAGTTTAATTGCATTGACAAGTTGACAAATACATAACTTAATGCATCTTAACATGAACATGAACAGAAAACACATCTTTAGGCCATCCTATATAACAAAATAAGAACACAATAAATCGGCCTAACAATAATAGCCTACACAACATGTGACAACCAACCCCAAATAAAATGTGATGACCAACTCCAACTGGAATGTCTTGATAGCATCAAGGCTAACAGCCATCTAACAACTAGTTAGCTAGCTAACAAGAATCTAAACTATATCTATCCCTTCACACTTTTTAAGGGTAATAATTGTTTCATTATAAACCAATTGTGTAAAAGCCTAGAAGAAAAATACTGAGGAGCGGAATATTTACAAATGGACATGAAAAACACAAAAAGTCCTCTCACCTCAAATTCAGCTGTTTCACTCCAAAGATGACAATGTAGGTGAACTCTGACCCCAATTCTGGACATTTAAATACCAAAGTATGGGAGACAGGACCCTCTGGTTGTGAAATATAATGAATGTGACAACCCTACAGTTCAATACACACAATTGTTAAGGGGATGCAGACCAGAGAAAGACTTTCGTCTTGTTTACATCAGGGTCCCCCATTTTCAATTCACCCTGTCCAATAATTTTCGAGATCGCCAAATGATTGACGGAGGTAGAGGCTCGAGAGTTTGAAAAACTCAACAAATAGGGATTTAATTCGATATATATATATATTGTATTAAAGAATATGGACACCCGAGCCGCTAGAGGTCGCCAAAGTGCCGGTGGGCAAATCGTCCTCAAGAGGGCCCACATGTCAGCTGTTGCATGCTAAGAGGATTTATGAATATTGTATGAATATTGGAGTATTTTCTACACACTTACTGCCCTTTGCCCTGCCACTTACTGTACAATATCCCCTCATAGAATGTTTTCATTCATGAACTGCATATTTTGAAAATAGTTTTGTTCAGTATTCCTGAATTTCCCCAAGGGGATCAATAAAGAAATATCTTATCTTATCTTATCTTATCTTATATCTTCACTTAAAACACAACAGAATGAAAAGAACATCACTGACATGGCTCAAAGTTTAATATGTATCCACATTAATAAGTACTGCATAAAGACACAATCAAAGCATATTTAAATAGAACACGTGAATATTGAGCTGCTCTAGTCTAGAGAGACTTTTTCAGACTGCAGTTTAAACACATGGACATCAAAGTGAAGAAGAAAGCAAGTTTTTTTTTTTTTTTTTTAATCTTTTCATTCCTGCGGCCAGTTATTTATACATAATAGCAGCATAAAGATGAAACAGGACAGGAAGAAGGAGCATCAAAACAGCCTCGGCAAAACTGATGAAGCGTAGAAAAACAAACAATTCTGTGGAATAGGAATACATTTTTGATTTAATCAAGTAAATAACGGAAAGAAAATCTAGAAATCGTGAAGCTTCTATCTAATAGTAGGAGACCCCCTGCATATTCCTTTTGCCAGTGGCAAAATTGATATATTTATATTTTCAGGCTTGCACAAGGTGTTTCACAGTGTTGCCTGCTGTAATCTTTGATAACAGGGATGAATGGGGAGTCATCCTTATCTAAGATCATCATTGTTTTTATTTCATATTTGAAATTGCTGATAGAATGGTTAATTTGGTTAAAAATGAACATTTTGTGACAGAAAAACACATTTTTTTCTCCACTTTAGACCAGCTTCCATCCAGTGGTTTCTGCATCCTTGGTTACCATGTAACCACTCTGTGTGCAATTCCCAGCCTTTTGGTAGAAATAGTGATTCATTTAAAATGTCTCTATACACCAGCACGCTGTCTCCTCATTATATGGACTGTCTCTGGTTGTACTATAGCCTCTAGAACCTGAAGGTCAAACTGCATTACCCTGTGTCCCCGCTGGGCTTAAGTTATACTTTATTATCTCCTTGGGGAAATTCGTCCTCTGCATTTGACCCATCCTAACTACTTAGGAGCAGTAATAGGACCCCCTCTTATCTTACAAATTATTTTCAGTGGAACAGGGACATGCATACCCATAACACCAGAGCCAGCATTGCTGACCTGCGTATTCCAAGGTTCAAAACTAATATGGGCAAATGTTCTTTTAAATTCTGGGGAGCCACAAATTGGAATTTGCTACCTTCACAGCTAAAATGCATCAGTAGCCGGCACAATTTTAAGAAAAAAGTTAAATCATGGCTCCTCGACAATGTCAAAAACTAGATTTTAAGATGCATGAAAATGGTGTCTGATACATTGTTGCCTGTGGCTACGTTTGTACTGCATTAAAATGTTCATGTCTATGTAGTTTGTCAAATTGTTATTTATGGTCATGTTTTGTATTGCTTGTCTGTCTGAGACCAAGGACCACAATGGAAATAAGTCTTGACTTTTTTGTGTAGCATCCTTGACGTTTTTTCTGGAATCTTGTATTTAAAAAAGAATTCTAATAAAATCAAATCAAGTGAGCAGCCACACAGTGCGGAGCCTGGGGACCAACTCCAGTTGTAATGTCAGTACATTGGTCAAGGGCAGTGGCAGGATATATACCTAGCATGCATGTCTTTATAGTGTGGGAGGAAACCGGAGTAGAAGAAGAAGAAGAAGAAGTCTTTAATTGCCATGCAGATTAACACACACACAGGTGGGATGGGCGATCCACAGGAACACACACACACAGTACACAGCACTGAGTATAGAGAGGAAACCCACACAAACACGGGGAGAAAGAAAGACCCCCAGCTGCGGTTTGAACTCAGGACCTTCTTGCTTTGAGTCACCTTGCCGCTTCCTTGCCAACATAAATGAATCTCCCTGGAAATGCGGTTTCAAAACTACTTACAGCATCATAGGGATTGGTCACACTTGTGTAAGCATAGTAAGACTAAGAGAAGACACTCAGAGGTACCTCTCCTTAGCTTTTGACTAAACCCCTTTGGGTACATTTTGAATTTGAACAGTCATAAAAGGCTGTGATGGAAAACCAAAGTGAATGTGTTTTATATTCTCTCAAGACGTTAAGCCTTTTAACTGACTGCTTCATACCTTGTCATTTTATTTGGTTGTTTGTTGTGTGTTTTAATTATTTGCCTTACCTCTGTGATGTATGTAATTGTCTGTGTCCAATAGTCTTATCTGGATCTTTTTTTTCTTTTATAATTTCTTTCTATTTATTTTATTAAAATATTTGTCCCCTTTTCCCTGTTACCCTTCGAGAGGCCCTTATGTCCTCTCGCCAGGCCATCATTGTAAATAAGAATTTGTTCTTAATTGACCTGCCTTTTACGGTTAAATAAAAAAAATTATATATATATATATATATATACCAAAAAAAAGTTACATCACATCATTCTAGCATATTTACATCTCTCTACTAAAAGTGACAGTTTCTGAAGTGGGATTTTGATTGTGCTCACTGCATGTATCCTCTCTGATTCCAGTCAAGTGGTTGCCCTGAAATGAAAACAATGATCAATAAATCAAATAAACTATAGGGCCCCCTTTGAGCATCTAAATGCCCCCCTTTCAACAATTCTGCACCCAGTGCCCCCTAACACTCTGAATGCCCCCTGGGGGATGGTACCACCTCTGTTGAGAAACCCTAGTATAGAGCCAGATGTCATAATGACTCTTAGCTCTGTCTTCACTCAAATCAAATCAATTTAGATTAACTAGAAATATAATTTATTCATAGCTTCCCACTCTCTTGGCTCTCTCTTTTCACACTCCTTGTGTGAGTTTGGTAGGAGTAGCAACCTTTGGCTTTATCTGATGTGTAGTCGTTTGTAAAGCTGGGCAGCTGGAGCATGTGCAGTATAGGGCCATCTCTCTTATCACATCTATATGTACAGAGCTGTGCTGTGAGCTCATTTTTACTCTGAAGCAACTTTTCGATACAAGAGCCACACAGAGACACAGACAGAGTGGAATTCCCCTTTAAGAAATACTGGTAGAGGGAGGAGATGTTGCAGAAGATATGCAAGGCTATAATAAAACAACAGACAACTGTCCTCGTGTATTTACCATTTGTGATTCATTTCTCAGACCAACGCAATGTCTTGACACTAGCTAGATAGCCCCAGTGTGAAGTAATACGCTGGCTTCCTCAAGAAACAAAAAAATATATATTGCAATATTGCAATATATTGTGATTTATTACCTTTATTACATACTTTAGCAAATTATGTCCCCAACAGAAAACGTTGTTAACATCTGCAATCTATATACAACATATGTTTCATCTAATGAGATAACATTTTCAGTCTGTTCACCTCATTCCAATAATTGATATTGCAGTAAAATCCTTTTTTAAACATCGATGTCACTGTATCGATTATAATATTGACACACAAAATATTGTGATATATTGCTGAATGGATGTTTTCCCCTAGTTTGGGGATTGTAGTGTAGCTTAAGACCTTTTTGTTACCCAATTCCACCTGCTGCCTGTCTGGAGCTGCTCACTTAGAGAACACAGACAGAACTCCCACCATGGGACTTGGTAAATCAGCTCCTTAAGGCATATAATGGCAAAATGTACAACCTCTACCAGGGTTTCAGCGATGCAATGTGATTTGGGGCGTGGCATTTGATAGTGAAACATTTGATGTAGACATATATTGTATGCTAAGTATACATTGAGCTTGTACTTTCTACAGCTTATAATTACTAGAGAGATACCTATTTAAAGCCCAAGCTTTTTCCACATTAAAGTGTCTATTACAGTACAAATGATCACTTATACCGGTACAATTACACTGGTCACTCCTCCTCAGACATAAACATATTAAGTATGAATTCAATATTATATAATTTCACTCAAAAAGGTTTTGCCTTTTTTTTCCTTAATTCTTTTGCCAAAAATAATAAACAAATAAAATAAAATGTATCATATTCTTGGCAATGTCTCAGATGTGTTATTGATTGTTTTGAATCTTATCTGGAATTTACTATTCAATGGAAACTGAAAGACACACAAGACGATCATATCCGAGTTATAATATGGTAAGTTGCACTAATAAAATATGATAGATAGAGTCAAATCATAATCCTCCCTATTTCACAGTCCAGTTGCCATGACCACCGCGACATTCATCTTCAGATATACAGTATGTATTGAATGTGGAACTCTGCAGCTATAATTCTTCGCTATGATTCTTATCCCAGTATCTTCATCGATTGGTCCTCTGCACCTGTCCTCACCCGACGCAGCATTGCAATTCATCGTCTCTGAATTTTGTTGTCCTATTTCTGTACGACGTGTCAGTCTCACCACATTGGCATACTGGGCAAAATCCTGAGGGGTGCTGGACTACCGAAGGCCTCAAGCACCAACCAGGCTCGTTGTGCAGATTCATTTCATCATCTGTGTTCAGATTAGTTTCATCAATATGTGCCCATGTACGCATGATTTTGATTGAAAGTGGCCCCAGCGCACTATTTAAAGTACAGAGGCCGTAGTTTTGTCAGATTTCCTTTATCAAAAGGCCCTAGAAATGAGAATTCCTTTAGCAATATTTTCTTCCTGGGGGAGAACTCCCCCAGACCCCCGTAGTTACGTTGGTCCCCCTGGGGACCCATAACATTTTCTTGCTCCAGGGCCCCCTAGTGGCGTAATCCCACCATATGTCACGACATCATCCGCACCCCGCCGGTCAGACGTTGGTGCAGTTTGTGGATGGCGGCGTGCCCGCTTTGCTGCGGACCTCCTTTATGTCCTTCATCAGGGAGTCGGCCGCGCCAATCTGACACTTGAAGACCTGCTTGTAGGCCTTCCTGAAGTTCTCAGACAGGAAGGCGTAGATCACGGGGTTGACGGAGGAGTTACTGTAGGCCAGGCAGTGAGCAGACACCCGGAGCAGGAAAGAAGCCTGGTTCAGAGGGAAGTTCCCAAACTCCACCCAAAGATGGACGACGTGGTGGGGCAGCCAGGACACGCAGAACACCACCACCACTACCAGCACCGTCTGAGCAGTCTGGGAGGGGAGGATGGAGAGAGAGAGAGAGAGAGAGAGAGAGAGAGAGAGAGAGAGAGAGAGAGAGAGAGAGAGAGAGAGAGAGAGAGAGAGAGAGAGAGAGAGAGAGAGAGAGAGAGAGAGAGAGAGAGAGAGAGAGAGAGAGAGAGAGAATAGGGAGGGGAACACAATCAGTACATTCAGGGACAATATTGCGCATGCAACCAATTTTTGAGGATCATCTTGCATTGAACACCTAGGTTGAGAGCCGATCTGATTTCACTAGATAGTTATGTATATGTATTCATCCTCATTATCCACAGAGAATAGGCCACTTCATTTGATGTATTATAAAACCTGATATTGAGATATATGACTGGAGCAACAAGAACATTGCACACTGGATTACATCTCACAACACTTTAAAGTAATGATCCGAATCATTTTCATGTCTATTTTGTCACTTCCTATCACCGATTGATATCACACAATATTGATTCTACATATACCCATCTGCTATGACCCTGGCTCAGAAGGAAGCAACATAAATGGTAAATTAACTATATTTATATAGTGGTTTTATCCAAAATGCTTCACATTCACCCATTCACACACAATTCACACACCGATGGCAGAGGCAACCATGCAATGTGTCAACCGGCTCATCAGGAGCAGTTAGGGGTTAAGTCCAATCCAATCCACTTTATTTATATAGCACATTTAAAACAACAAAGTTGACCAAAGTGCTGTACAAGTCCACAAACATAGGATAAAACATAAAACATAAAAATGTAATAAAAGCACATAATAAAACAGTACAATGTGTCACATAAAAAAGGCCAATCTCTCAAAAACGGTTTAAAAAACAAAAGCCAGAGCAAATAAGTGTGTTTTGAGGCGTGATTTAAACACCTGCAGAGTGGGGGCCTGCCTAACATGCAGTGGCAGCTCATTCCAGAGCTTTGGGGCTGCCACTGCAAAAGCACGGTCCCCCCTAAGCTTCAGCCTGGAGTTTGGAATGGCCAAGAGGAGCTGGTCAGAGGACCTGAGGGACCTTAGAGGAACATAGGGTTCCAGCAGGTCTGAGAGGTAACCCGGTGCCAAGCCGTTCAAACATTTAAAAACAAACAGTAAAACCTTAAAATCAATCCTAAAACGCACAGGAAGCCAGTGGAGGGCAGCCAGCACAGGGGAAATGTGCTTCCGCTTTCGCGTTCCCGTCAGCAGACGGGCAGCCTGTATCAGTTCCGCAATCGTTCCTATTTCCGGGGTAGGCCTGATTGGCCCCGACAGGCACGTGACCCGCCGCGGCCACGCCCCGCGGCAGCCCCAGCGGCAAGCGCGCTACTGCTGGAGTTCGCTTCGCCTTTCACATCGCTGCCGTTGGCGAAAGCAGGATGAGAGGCGAGAGCGTAGATTTCGCTGTGTATCATTTAATCATTTAACATTTGAAAGGCATACATTGTTGTCATACAGAAGTACAGAATACTTTTATCCAAAATGCTTCTTACTGTGTGTTACACTGTTAGAGACTGTGCTAGACAAATGAATGACTAATTCGGTCAGAAATAACATAACTAATAACGTTAGTAAGCACTGCTTATATGCTTATTATGTCTGCGGGGTACATTAAACGTTTCTCCCGGTACATTCTGAAGAGCACACCGCTGTATGTTGGAGAACCAGCGGTCTTCCGAAGTTCCGCTCCTCCTCACTCGAGTGAGACTAAAGCCGTGCACAGCTCAGCCCTGTGAGACGCGAGCAGGAAGGAGCTGGGAGTCCTTCCAATCGGAATATGTTGTTTCTTTACACATATGTTGGATTATGAATATGTCTTTATAGCTACAAATGAATGACTAATTCGGTCAGAAAGCAGTAACACAACAGTTGCAATGTTGTGTTACTGCTGTTCTCGGCATAAGCCCCAATAAGACCGTCACCAGAGCTCAGCGATGCCGCTCGCGTGAGCATATTCTCCCCGCTGGTGATCGCAGCACGGAGGGTCGCGGACCAGCCTGGCAGCATTCATTTGTAGCTATAAAGACATATTCATAATCCAACATATGTGTAAAGAAACAACATATTCCGATTGGAAGGACTCCCAGCTCCTTCCTGCTCGCGTCTCACAGGGCTAAGCTGTGCACGGCTTTAGTCTCACTCGAGTGAGGAGGAGCGGAAGACCGCTGGGAGAAACGTTTACTGTACCCCGCAGACATAATAAGCATATAAGCAGTGCTTACTAACGTTATTAGTTACGTTATTTCTGACCGAATTAGTCATTCATTTGTCTAGCACAGTCTCTAACAGTGTAACACACAGTAAGAAGCATTTTGGATAAAAGTATTCTGTACTTCTGTATGACAACGGCAGCGATGTGAAAGGCGAAGCGAACTCCAGCAGTAGCGCGCTTGCCGCTGGGGCTGCCGCGGGGCGTGGCCGCGGCGGGTCACGTGCCTGTCGGGGCCAATCAGGCCTACCCCGGAAATAGGAACGGTTGCGGAACTGATACAGGCAGACGGGCAGCGGCGTTTTGCTCCTCGCGATCGTGTGTAAAATGCAGGTGGAGAGAGAGAGGGAGAGAGAGAGAGGATAGAACGCTCTGTGTGCGCGTGTGCATGTGTGCTGTGTGAGCGGCTCCTCGCGATCGTGTGTAAAATGCAGGTGGAGAGAGAGGGAGAGAGGATAGATCGCTGTGTGCGCGCGTGTGCATGTGTGCTGTGTGAGCGGCTCCTCGCGATCGTGTGTAAAATGCAGGTGGAGAGAGAGAGAGGGAGAGAGAGAGAGGGAGAGTCTGGGACAGGGAGACCGCTTCCGCATTATTCCCACTGCTCCGTTGTTGAGCGAATTGTTGATTGTGGGCGGTGACTTGCTCAAGGACACTTCTACACACTACCGGGAAGAGCTGGAATCGAAACGGGATCCTTCAGATTACCAGACGCCCGCTCTACCTCCCAAGCCACTGTCGCCCCCAGTGGACAGAAACAACCAATGTCAGGTTTAAACAAAGATTTACATATTTATTAAGGCAGCTTATGAAAAATAAATGGAAATGTGGTGGCTGGGGAAGACACTACTCCAGCAGTGCCTAAGTTCTGGCAAAATGAGAGAGTGAGTGTGGGGCGGGGGGATCTAATGACTACCTGTAACTGTTTTAGTGTTTATTTAAAGGTCCCATGTTCTGCTATTCCTTTCACTATTTGGGCAATTTTAAACAATTCCTGTGAGTCTATGGAACACATCTGTAAGGTATTTTTCAAAAAAAAATCATTGTTTTGTATTTCTAATCAAGTACTCTAAAGCAGCATTTTTCCACCTCAAGATTTCAAGCTGTTTTGGGCTGGGCTCCGTCCATAAGCGCTTTGAGTGACATACGAGAGAGAGCGAGAGAGAGAGAGAGAATGAGCGAGCGAGTGAGAGAGAGGATAGATCGCTCCGTGCGCGCGTGTGCGCTGTGTGAGCGGCTCCTCGCGATTGTGTGTAAAATGCAGGTGGAGAGAGAGAGGATAGATCGCTCTGTGTGAGCGGCTCCTCGCGATCGTGTGTAAAATGCAGGTGGAGAGAGAGATGGAGAGAGAGAGAGGATAGATCGCTCTGTGAGCGCATGTGCGCTGTGTGAGCGGCTCCTCGCGGATCGTGTGTAAAATGCAGGTGGAGAGAGAGAGAGGGAGAGAGAGAGAGGGAGAGTCTGGGACAGGGAGACCGCTTCCGCATTATTCCCACTGCTCCGTTGTTGAGCGAATTGTTGATTGTGGGCGGTGACTACAACCAGATCAGCGCCTTGCTACGTAGGCTAACGAGTCAATTCTGAATGGCTTGGTTCAGTGGGGGAGGTTCTGGTCTGAGCTGAACTGAAGAAACGGGAGTAGCTAGAGATTTCACATCAAATCAGTGTTGGTATACAACCCCACATTGCTAGAATCTTTTTTTTTTCTTTTTACATTTATTTAACCTTTATTTACCCAGGCAAGAAAGTAAGAACAAATTCTTATTTTATTTATTGTCAAAAGTATGCATAATGTTGTGTTAATTCCACAACAAGAGATGTTAATTACCTGAAATTATTCCGTTTTTGGGGGGGGGGGGGGGGGGGGACCCCGCATATATCTGTATCAGTTGATATCGGTATCGGAAATTAAGAGTTGGACAATATCGGTATATCGGATATCGGTAAAAAAGCCAATATCGAACATCCCTAGTTAAAAGGCAATGTGGGGTCTTTCTTCGTGTGAAATTGAGGTGGTAACAGAAATGCACACACTGGATGCTACTTATTCTTCTATTTATTGCCAAAACCGTCAGTTAAAATAAAACTAAAGCTGGAATGAGTCATCGAAAAAGCCAATTACACGCTCCTTGACCTGCTGCGCCTCACTACTGATGTGCAGACAAGTTAATGAGTCAGTATGCACGGTGGAATTGGCAACTATTGAGAAGCCTGCAATTATAGGGGAAATCCAGCCTCAAACTGAATAAAGTGTCCAACAATCAACATCTATAAACAACGGTGTCTTTAACCCTTTCATTACCACAATACCAAATGGTTAACAAATCAAGTCAAGTCAAGAGTTTTATTTGTCACGGAATACGAGTATACAATGAAATGCGGGTGGTCTTGCCCGCAACGATGTGCATAATACAATAGTAATAACATATAATAGAATCCAATAGAACGACATTCTGCAATAGAACAAGTAAACAGAGTAGGGCATATCGGTATATGTACATAAGTTATTTACAGAGCATGGTAGGACATGCTAGGTCCTGTGGTAGTGCAATACACTGTTAGCTACGGATGAGGCACTGGGTCTTTCTGTACATGCTATATTATACAATCTCAAGTTATACTATACTATTCTTAAAGTGACCTTTCCTTAGTGGCCATAAGTGTGGGCGTGTGCAGCATGAGTGTGTGCTTGCTCATGTTAAAGTGGCTGCTAGTGTGTGAGCGTGTACAGTGTGTGTGTCGTGTGCTCATGTGTGCTTGTGTGTGGAGAGTTCAGTGTTCAAGGCTCTGATGGCCTGGGGGAAGAAGCTGAGCCGAAGTCTCTCTGTCCTAGTAGCTGGTGTTCGCAGGCGTCTGCCTGACCTCAGCAGCATGAACAGGCTGTTGTTGGGGTGGTGAAAGGTTAACCTTCTGTAGTGTGGTAGTGAAAGGGCTAAGCTGGAAACCAGAGCATCAAGAGAGTTTGTCCATTGACAATTGGTGAAGTTTTGTTTGAGTTATTACATCCAAACTAGTCTTGTTTAAATATAGGGCGTATCGCTCTGAATCAGAACATGTACCCATATCCCAGTAAATTCACCATGGGTTCTGTCATAACAGGGCGTTATGACCTGGGCGTTGTTATACCATTCACTGTCTATGGAGCAGCTCCAGGATTCAGTCTCTTAATCACATCATCACTAGAATCTGGTAGGGCTGCTTGATTATGGCAAAAATCATAATCACGATTAGTTTGATGTATATTGAAATCACAATTATTAAACACGATTACGTCATCGATTTGACAACATCATGACGACAAATTAGTTTCAACTTTCTTCTTGACCAAAGGCTGCCCTTCTGTTCTACAAGTATACACTTATTTAATCCCACCCCTTTTTACTCAAATCATAATTTACTAATTTAGAACTACTGTACCTGCTCCCTTTATTGTCAGACCTTATAATGAATTTCTTTTTACTTAGTTAACTATTTGTTTTTGATTAATTCCTTATTATTATTTGCCATTTTGATTAACAAAACTGTAGGTTACCCTGTACAGTTCCTCTAGCCATTTGATATACATATATACAGCCAGATATCAAACCCCTTCTTCATCTCTGTACTTCTGGAAAACCATTTGACTATATTTTATTTTTAACTGTTTTATGTTTTTACATTGCTTTAACTCCACAATCACAATCACAATCATAATTGTACTCCACAAATTGAAATTCAAAGACTTTTCTTGGTTGTTTGAATACTGTATCTTTTCAAATGAAATTGTCCCCTTAAATTGTAAGCCCCATCTCGCTCGTTAAACAATTTTCTGAGAGTTTATTATTTTTGGCTTTATACATTATTTGTGCAGTTTGATACAGTACAATATCAGTACATTTTTATAATTTTGACTGTAAGAATAGTGAATGATGGTCCAGATAGCCAACCTTGTGAACGACGCACACAGCTCTTTTCTGGAGGATAGTTAATGGGTATAATGAGCATTTGTAATTATTTTGATTATCTTGTTTTCATGACCATGGGAAGCCAAAATCATAATTGAAATTGTAACATGATTAATCTGCCAGCCAGCCCTAGAATCTAGTCTCTCTGGAGTTCAGCTTAAGGAGAGATGTCCATAACCTCTTATCGTGGTTTTACACATTGTTATGTACTTTCCAACAAGGAAAACAAGGGTGACGTTAGATTTCCGATGTGATCCTGGAAACTACTTGATAGGCCGAACAGATCTGATTGGTTGTTAAAATTCAGGCCACCCTGATAATTAGGACTGTCTGATTGCAGGGCCTGGGACAGTCAGTCAGTCACAGAGAACAGCTTGAGAATTAGGACTGTCTGATTGCAGGGCCTGGGACAGTCAGTCAGTCACAGAGAACAGCTTGAGAATTAGGACTATCTGATTACAGGATCTGGGACAGTCAGTCACAGAGAACAGCTTGAGAATTAGGGCTGTCTGTTACAGGGCCTGGGACAGTCAGTCAGTCACAGAGAACAGCTTAAGAATTAGGGCTGTCTGTTACAGGGCCTGGGACAGTCAGTCAGTCACAGAGAACAGCTTAAGAATTAGGGCTGTCTGTTACAGGGCCTGGGACAGTCAGTCACAGAGAACAGCTTAAGAATTAGGGCTGTCTGTTACAGGGCCTGGGACAGTCAGTCACAGAGAACAGCTTAAGAATTAGGGCTGTCTGTTACAGGGCCTGGGACAGTCAGTCACAGAGAACAGCTTAAGAATTAGGGCTGTCTGTTACAGGGCCTGGGACAGTCAGTCACAGAGAACAGCTTGAGAATTAGGGCTGTCTGTTACAGGGCCTGGGACAGTCAGTCACAGAGAACAGCTTGAGAATTAGGGCTGTCTGTTACAGGGCCTGGGACAGTCAGTCAGTCACAGAGAACAGCTTAAGAATTAGGGCTGTCTGTTACAGGGCCTGGGACAGTCAGTCACAGAGAACAGATTTATTTTTCTCAGTTAATTTGATTAATTGGCAGCTGTTGGGATTATACACCAACTATCATCAAAATGGTTCTAAAAATAATTGCCTTCCCCACCTTTAAAAGTGCTATAGATAACATTCAGCCACTAGATGTCACACTGCAGCACCAGCATATCATGTATCCAATCAGGTGCATTCCATGTGGGGAAATGAGAAGTAGGGAGGGGATACATGCAACATTTAAACAACATTCATTTTCGACCCACCAACATGTTTTTTAATTATATTTATTTATTTATTTATTTTTCCACAACTTTCAATTTTTTTTTCTAAAAAAAATAAGAAAGGTGTGGAAAAATAAATAAATAAATAAATATAATTAAAAAACATGTTGGTGGGTCGAAAATGAATGTTGTTTAAATGTTATCTATATAACATTCTCTTTTGGTTGAGTTCGACCTCCTTTGATTGACAGGCGGTTAGTTTGTTAGATTTCAAGGAAGACCAATCAATTTGAAGCACATAAGGGCACATTTACAAGCCTCCAGTGCACTCGTTTTGTGTTCTACGTCACCCCGCGCTCATGGCGTGGTGCTTGTGTGTCCTTGTGCACATGCTGGATGAACACGTGGTACACAGTTTTCAGGCCCCTTTTCTCTTGCTATGCACTATAGCACTGGTTTCATCAACTAGTGGTCAAAAACTCCTAACTTGGGATACCTTAAATGAGAACTAGTCTGGATCGATGCCATGAGACTGTGGGTATAAGCGATCCATTGGCCGACTATTTCAGTCAGAATTCTCCTCCCCTGTCCCACTACTGAGACACTATTTTGCCAGGGCGGGCACCTTCGCTGGTTAGCACCCCCAGGATGAATGGGATTGGTTTAAAGAAATACAAACAAGCCAGAGCGTTTTCCCCCCTATAGCGGCACGATAATAAGTTCAACCAGACCTCTCTCCAGCACTGGCACAGCGCTAACATAGTGTGGAGAGGGGTCTGTCTGCGAGACTAATGAGAACCTTAGCCGGGCCTCCCTGCTGGTATACTATGGCACTAAGTAAACAGTGTGATTTGTCCTCCAGCGGTAAAGAGGAAGAAGCCATTTTCCCAACAGTTTTATAACTACACTTCGTCTTATTATTCTATTAGCTGTTCTCCCTCTGCCATACATCCTGATTGCATAGCAACGGAATATAGGACAGTAGAGGCTTTGCACAGAATGTTTGGAATGCCCATTTTTCTTCCAAGCCCGGGGGGGGGGGGGGGGGGGGGGGGGCTGCTATGTGCAATTTATGTGTTGATAAATGATCGAAATACAAAGAATGTCATAAATGAATGATTTTATTATTTATTACTGGATCTTGTGTTTTACCTACTCTCCCACTGCACAGAAGTTAGGCATTTCCTTTCAAAAGTGGGCACCAATGGTTACGGGCAGCCATGTTGTGGCATGCTGATATGCTGATATATTGGTGCCCCGTCATAAATATCACACCTCATATAACTGATAGGGAGGTTAATAACCCCTGGACGGGGGGTAGAAAGAGATTTGTGTCCCTGCCTCTCTGTCCTCCTCGCTGTCTCATGGAGTCCTGTGTCCGTCCTGTTTCCTCACCATCACCCTCTTTGATTATTGTACTGTAAATCAGAGCTATTTTATTGCACTGCTTTTATTCTGTCTATTTTATGCAAATCTTATGCCTATGTCTATTTTATGTCTATTTGTACTGCTGTGAAGCACTTTGGGCTGCAATTCTTGTATGAAAGGTGCTATACAAATAAAGTGTAATATTCTTATTCTTATAATAATAATTATTATTACTATAGAAATGCCTATATAGGTTTCTTCCCTTTCTTTTGCTATTCAGTTTTTTTTCAGTTAAGTTAAGTTAAGTTTTTCCGACTCTGGGTTAAACCAGGGACAGTTGTTCCATTGTGTTTCTGAAGCCCATTGACACATGTGATGATAAATCAGACTGGACTTGAATCTGTGAACACAGCAGGTCAAGGGTACAACAGCGAGGGCCAGGTATCATTTGAAAATGTTCGATACCAATACCAAAACGAAAACTTTTTTTCAATACTTTGCTGAATTATTATGCTGATTATATGGGATTGTGGTTGAACTGAAGAAATGTTATATCTGGAAACGAACATGCTTACTGACCAGTGTTAATTTTGTCAACAAAAATGATGATGAAAGATGTTCGTCAATGAAGGTTTTTTTCATGACGACAACGAGACGTGGCGTCTCGGTATTGAAGACCATGTGACGCTAACAAGACTAAATAGTTTATTAAATATCGTTGACCACAACTGAGGACACAAAAATGTAATTTACAAAAACCAGGACGAAATTTCTCTTCATGTATGTTGATATTGTTGACTAAAACAAGACGAGACAAAATAATTATAACTTTTCTTAATGCCATCGTCCCGACGGAGCAGTGTGACGGGGAGCTCTGTTATTAGCATTAGCTGAAGAGCTTTTTGAAAAGCTAGTTTTAGCTTAACGTTACCTTGGCTAAAGTTGGGACTATTCATAATCCAGCTGCAGACCTGCAAGCAAAGTACAGCAAGTTGGCAAAGGAGTATTCCAAGGTAAATCACTTTTTCACCAGTAACGTTACTGGTGAAATACATTGTTTGTATTTCCATCTAGCTCGCGTTAACTAGTGGCTAACCTAGCCCACTGTTGTGGACACCCATACCGGTGACAATGTTTAGCTTTTAGTGCCAAATGATAAGAGTCTGAGGCGGAATCTCAAAAGAGAATGTTGAATATTTATTGTGCATTAAAAATCACAACAGAGCCTCTACTAGCTGACCTAAACGGAGCCTTCTGGAAGCAAGTGCAACAACGTATAATGTCCGTATGGAACCAATGTGCCAACAACCTTTCCGTGGGTCTAGACTAAATCTAGACTAAAACAAAAAAGACAAAATTTAGACAAAAACTGACTAAGACTAAAATGCTCAGACATTTAGTTGACTGACTAAACGTAAAAAGAATTAAGATGACTAAATATGATAAACGAAAAAGGAGCACTTGACACATGACTAAGACTAAAACTAAAATGAAAATAGCTGCCAGAATTAACACTGTTACTGACTCACTAACACCAAGGAGAGTATAACTACTTAGGTATAGGAATTTGGTATTGAATGACAGTGTCCAATTTGATACAAAATTTCAATAGTTTTATAGTATTGAAGCAATTCAGTCGATACCATAACAGTATAGAATTTCGATACCCAGCCCCTAGCCACAGCACATACCGGCAAACAGCCAATCAAAATGTTTGCAAGCAGAATTGTTTATACAAAATACTTGGAAGCAAGATACTTTTCCACCACAAATTTAATTTATATTTTATAAATTATACAGATACACTCACACTCACATACACAAAAAAACACACAAAACTCACAACCACACTCTCTCACTCTCACACACACACAATTTTACACAACCACTCACACCCTCACTCACACAATCACACAGATGTGCACATGTGTTCACACAAGCCCTCTTTCTCACACAGTTGTCTGTCCTGTATTTAACCTGGCTAGTCATGATAAGAGGTAGACCTGGGGAGTGAGGTTCCACCTGTGATTTTCCCGGGAATAATGTGTATAATAAATAACACAATTATGTGTTAGCAAGCTGTATGTAATGATGTTAGCATACATGGTTGAGAGCTCCTAAGGCTAGGGGAGAATAGGAAGACTATTGACAATAGAAGAAATGCATTGATGGTTTTGGTCTTTAAATGGTGCATTTATATAGCGCTTTTATCCAAAGCACTTTAAAATTTGTTTCTCACATTCACCTCACACACTGACGGCGGAGGCAACCATGCAAGGTGCCAACCTGCACATTGGGAGAAATTGGGGGTTACGTTTCTTGCTCAAGTACACTTCGACACGCTGCCCGGGAGGAGCGGGAATCGAACCAGGAACCTCCGGATTGCCAGACGACTGCTCTACCTCCCGAGCCACTGTCTCCCCCATCTACTTTACTATGTAAAGACTAATGTTAAAGACTGTAGGCTACTTTACTATGAAAGAAATAAAATGACACTGACCTTATCCTATAACCTGATCTGAACCAAGGAAACTATAAAAGAAGGGTTGTCACATCACTGTGTAGCACGTGAACGACTGAACGCACATTGGTGCCAAGTGTCGACATTAAGTCGTAGCGGCACGGTGGTGTAGTGGTTAACACTGTCGCCTCACAGCAAGAAGGTCCAGGGTTTGATTCCCGCTTGGGCACCAGGTTTCCATGATGCCAGGTACCCAGGTGGGGTATCTCCCAGGCCTTTCTGTGTGGAGTTTGCATGTTCTCCCCGTGCTCGCAAGGGTTTCCCCCCCGATAAGATAAACCCAATGGAAAAACATGCACAACAACAGATCGCTAACGCTGTGGCGTCCTTGACGAAGACGGGCAGGAGCACTTGGATTGGTCCCCTGGCGCGGCCCTCGCCTGTCTGCTCCCGGCTGCCCTTGGGGGGAATGACGACGGGATGGGTTTATCGCAGAGATGAATCGCATCGGCAATCCTACAAAAGACAATGCATGCGTGTGTGTTCCGGTGTGTGTGTGTGCTAACCGTGTGTGCTAACCGCTAAACATTGAGGATAATTGCATGCCAATTAAAGACCTCTGAACAGGTCCTGCATTATTATTATAAGTTGAATGGGATCAGCCATCTCCTTGTTTATGTTATTTAAACAGGTTATTACCTTGGATGTCAGAATCATCTGCAATTTGTTGCATTGTTAACTAGCTAATGTTTGATATATTAATTGATGTATATTTCCTCAGATAGCTTGTATAATTTGAATTTGAATACAGGCTTCAATAGAACTGGCACCAGAGTCTGGCACCAAGCAGAGCACAGAACGCTGGTATTCTGACGTGACGACCCTTCCTTCTTTTATAGTTTCCTTGGTTCTGACGTGACAACCCTTCCTTCTTTTATAGTTTCCTTGACCCGAACCAGGAAAATGTCAGGTTTCCTGACGTATTTGTGAGTCCCAAAATGTCAAAATAAGACGTATGAACATGATAAGATATTTCTCCGGAGAAAGCAGTCTTAATCGCATCATTCCCAGACACTTAATATTCATTTTCATAGCATAATATAGCAATCTGTTAATCGTGTTCTTTACTGACTGTGAATGACATGACTTAATCCTTAACCCCAGTAATGAGATGTTTGTTCCTTCCCAACCGTGTGCTGAAGTCATTAGGACATTGTTGACTGCCAATTCAAATAAACTCCCGCACAATATTCAGGGGAATAACCCAGGGTCATACAGAAACTTGAAAGCAAAATACTTTTCCACCAGAATAAAACACAGATTTACTGCACAAGTGGTTGAGAAGTACTTAACAGAGATTGATGCGTGGCAAAGAATCAATGGCATCCAATTTTGGGGCCAAAGCCCCTGCAAATGAATTGGCCTCCCTGCTGTGGATCTGTGTGAGCCGTCATGGCACCATACTAGTTCACTAATACAAAGATCCTGGTTAAATATAAAGCTCAGATGAAGAATATAGACGCGTTTCTTGTTTAGGAGCTCTATGGAGAAACCATGACACCCCCCTAACTAAAAGTACAACAGGGCTCTATGGAGAAACATGGCACTCCTCTGACTAAAAGTACTATGGGGCTCTATGGAGAATACATGACACTCCCCTGACTCCCCTGACTTATTTATTATGTGATTCACCTTTTACATATCTAGCTGTGGCATGGATTGACTGTTTAGATCGCTAGCATGGCTAACAAATGCAAATATATTGTAGTCTGCCCCATTGTTCTGACCGTTATTCCTCCTTGATGCACGCACACTGGGTCTGACGTGGACGAGTATGATATATGATATATATAACAGTGCCTTCGTAAAGTATTCAGCCCCCTTCGCTTTCCACATTTTGTGTTGTAGACTTGATTTACAAAGATAAAAAAATAACCATGTGTTTAGGTCCTCTTTAAAGAAGCTTTTGAGATACAGGTTGCCTCATCATTAAGCAGTGTCCTTGCTGTCATGCGAGCCTGAGACTGATAGTCAGTAGTGTAGATAAGATAAGGCTGTTACACCACTTTTCCTCAGCTGTCACTGTCTCTGTATTTCACAGCACTGGCGGGAAGCATGCAGCTGCAGAGCCGCAGAGCGGCGCTCTCAGGACCGGCGCTCTCAGGACCGGCGCTCTGAGGACCGGCGCTGTGACGGCCCTGCTGTGAGGTGTGATTTTTTTCCGTAGCCGCAGCCCTAACCATAACTCTAAGCATAACCCACTTCGAAAGAGGGCCAACGCATAACCACTTCGAAGTAGTTTGTACAGTCCTCTGGCCTGTTTGTAGCACACAGTGCAATACAGCGCACAGTGCAATACTCCAATTCAGCCATTGGGTGGGTGGCGCGTGGTCCTGAGAGCTCCGCTCGTGCTCGCCGGCTCGTGCTCGTGCTCTGCGGCTCTGCAGCTATATACTATTGGCACTGGCAGGGGACTGCCAAGAACATGTAGTTGGAAGACAAAAAACGATTGATTAAACATGTCACCGTTTACCTCGCTATCCACCACTGTTTATGTTAACCCTTGTGTGGCGTTTGTGTCTGTGGGACCCGTTTTCAATGTTTATTAAAAGAGAAATTATACTATAAATAATTTTTTTAGATTCATTGGCCATTCTTTGGTCATTTTCTGTGAAGAACACATTTTCATTGAGTGCACACTGTTTACACACATTTATAATAACATATGTGGTGTTCAGGGAAATTGTAGGTGAAAACAAGTCAACGTGACAAAAATGAAACAAAAAGGTTCTTTCACTGTGTACTTTCACTGTGTACTTTCACTGTCTCACTGTTTCGTGTCTTGATTATAATGGATCCTTTTTTATTTTTTTTTACATTTCATCACAAAAAACGAATAGCACTTTTATTGATAAATGTGATCTAGCAGAGGTAAATCTATGCCGTGACAATTAAAACTCTTGACTTAAATGGCAAATACAGTATGAACCATTATGCTGTCTAGATTGCTTGTAATTGAGATGAAGTTAACCTCTTAAGGAACACGCCAACTTTTGGGGAAATTAGCTTATTTCCCATCTACCCTGGAGTTAGACAAGCAGATACATACCATTTTCTTCTCTGTGCATGCATTGCATTAGGCTTAGGGAACAGCCGCACCGTTAGCCTAGTTTAGCGTAATTCACTGGAAGTAGGTGTGCCAGTGTTGCCTAGTTACCAACAGTCACGAAATACACTCCAAATACAACTCCAAAACGTTCTTGTAAACATGTTGTGACCTGTGTATTTACCATGTGGAGAAATAAAAATAAAAATAGACATTTTCGTTTTCTAAGCAGATATATACTCTGAACAATTGTTTGCCGAACCACTGCTGCCTGGATGAAGCATATTGTCCTATTGGATTATGAATTATATTTAATTGTGGGAGCATTAGACCAGCATGAACATTCTGTTCATTTGTTCAAATTGCCATAAACCTATCTCTATATCCAGCGCCTAGAAACATATTAGTTTGATGTGTGCATACTGTCATCTCTCTAAAAAAAAGTTATTGATTGCATAGCGATGATTACAGAGGTGATAGTGTGTGAAAGCATTGTAGTACACATTTATTTGCTAATGATTTATCTTCATAAATGGTCACCATTTATCATAAAGATATACAGAAGATTTCCCTCTGTGTACAAATGTGTATCCTTGTCAATGCAAAAAAAAGGTTAATTGGACAGACATACACAGATTTCACATTGCCCATGGAGCAGCATTACATTAGCCATCGACCGATGTGGGTTTGTCAGCAGCCGATGCTGATACTGATAGGAAACAGGGCAGCCGTCGCCCATGATGGTAATCTATTTTGCATCTGATCAAAATCAACAATGTAATATTATCAAACGGGATACAAAAACATGTCTCCTCTTTTCTTTAGTAGACATGCATTCTGTGTATTATATAACAAATGTATAAAACAATTGATTAAAAAAAAATAGATATAAATTAAATTTAAAAAGAATTTGACATTTGCAGGATTAACACAAGGGATTGACTGAACAGTATGAGATCATTAGTTCCATCTGTCATCTAACATGCTTCTGTGAGTCTGAAAAACACAGGAAATTAATTATCTTTGCTTTGATTTCACATGTCTCACACACAGTTCTCAGTTTCAGATTTAAGTATTCTGAAAATAGTTTCATCCTGGTATCGACCCAACCCTGGACACCTTCAAAACTGCTCTTAAAACACCTCTTCACCAAGGCTTTCCCCATCAGTTAGTTTAGATTAAGTCCATTATCCCTTACCTGCCTGCATCCAGTGTGCGAACCACACCATGGTCTTCGGGGGAGCTCATTATTTTTCTTTCGGGGGGGGGGGGGGGGACTTTACTGTGACGCTTGCTGACATAGGCTATAGGTATGAGTAACGTTACAGAACCACACATAGTCCACACCATTAGACAAACGTCTTTCTCTGGTCTGCATCCCCTTAGCAATTGTGTGTATTGAGCCGAACTGTATTGTACCCATTCTGCAATCTGTTAAATAAAGTTTTCATTCATTCATTCACACCACACAGGTGTCTGCATGCATGATGAAGACGCACGTATTGAAATACACATGCTCAGATTAACCCCTCTGATCCAACACTAAAATTCACACACAACAGTCCTATTTACACATAAACACACGGATGAACCAATACCGAACAACAAGTCCACGACCAAACACATCGAGTCTAACATTATTATACTAGTAGGCAAATGCAACATTATCGCCACCCACCTGATGGTGAAGATCTGCCCAATTCTCAAAATCTGCATGTCACAGACGTAGTCCCCGCATCAGGCTGCTTCGCCTTCTTTGTAAAACCAAAATTGGTTAGAAGGCTTACTTCTACATTATCTGACCTGAATACCTGTATTTTCTTTTTTTTAAACGGCGGGTGAAGTTTGATTTGTGCCTGCAGGCTGCAGCGCCGCCACGCTCCGAATGGTAAACGCAAGAATACCATGCATGTTGCCATCTATTATGAGTAGGGTATATCTGCAGTGCCGCAACCCCATAGATTTATGCTATTGTCTATTACGGTGAGTTAGTGCGCAAATCATTAATCAAAATAGCCTAATTGTATTATTATACACGATGATGACGATACAGAAAATTACAGAAAAATTTGAAATGCATGGCAAAAATAGCATTTATTGTCAGTATTTTAGAGACCCCCCAAAAATTCACAAATCATGTTTTCAGGGGGGCTGATGTCTCATATAGGGGAGCCATGGCTCCTCCAGCTCCCCCATGGTTCGCACCCTGCCCGCATCCCCCTTTTTCCCTACTTCCCTAGCCCTATTTTTTGTCTTGACTGTGAAGCGACCTTGGGTTCTATGAAAGGCGCTAGGGCTGACCCCTATTAGTCGACTAATCGGTCGAAAGGAGCCGTAGTTGACTGCCAACCTCTTAGTCGAATAAAAAATAAATTAATTTTTTTTTTTTTTTTTATCTTTTTTTTATCATTCTTTCCAAAAGAAAAGAGCGTGGAAGCGTGGCTAATGGCACGCATACCAGAGGCTAACTGCCTGCGAAAACAGGCACAGAGGTACTGAAAGAGGATTTCACCCATCTAATGAACACACTAGACTAGACAAATATCAACATGTATCCATCAGTGGACCAATTGCATGCTTTTCCAGAGGGCAAGAAGCCTTCAGTCGACTCCTTCAGACATTAAGCACCCCCCACAGCCCAAATTGAATGATAAAAAATATATATATTTTTATTTTATTTTTTTTACCAATAGTCGACTAACGGCAAATTTTGGCCAATCATAGTAGACCATCCAAATCCTTAGTCGGGGACAGCCCTAAAAGGCGCTATAGAAATTGAATCTATTATTATTATTATTTATATCCAATACCTGTATCATATCAGAGCATCGCTACTGAATAATGTATCATATCGGAGCCTGTATCCCTACTGAATAATACACATGGATCAAACTTTGACCTGCCCCCCTCAAAAGCCTGACCCCTGACAGAGATCAGTATCTTTCTACCATTTCGTTATGCAAGCTCTGGCATCATGGATAATGGAATAGGACACGCCCTGAGTTTAGGTTGCCTTGGAAACTGGACTCATGAATATGAATAGAATCACCACCACCATCATCTTCATCATCATTATCATCATCATCCTCATCATCACCACCACCAAAACATCATCATCACCACCATCACCAACATCATCATCATCACCACCACCATCATCACCACCACCAAAACATCATCATCACCACCACCATCATCATCATCCTCATCACCACCACCAAAACATCATCATCATCATCACCACCACCACCATCATCATCCTCATCATCACCACCACCACCATCATCTTCATCATCATTATCATCATCATCCTCATCATCACCACCACCAAAACATCATCATCACCACCATCACCAACATCATCATCATCACCACCACCATCATCACCACCACCAAAACATCATCATCACCACCACCATCATCATCATCCTCATCACCACCACCAAAACATCATCATCATCACCACCACCACCATCATCATCCTCATCATCACCACCACCACCATCATCACCACCACCATCATCATCCTCATCATCACCACCACTATCACCATCATCACCACCACCAAAACATCATCATCACCACCACCATCATCATCCTCATCATCACCACCACCATCATCACCACCACCATCATCATCCTCATCGTCACCACCACCAAAACATCATCATCATCACCAACATCATCATCCTCATCATCACCACCACCATCACCACCACCACCATCATCATCCTCATCGTCACCACCACCAAAACATCATCATCATCACCAACATCATCATCATCACCATCATCACCACCACCATCATCATCATCACCACCTGACCACCACCACCACCATCATCATCATCACCACCACCTGACCACCCTCATCATCATCATCATCATCATCATCATCATCATCACCACCACCTGACCACCCTCATCATCATCATCATCATCATCATCATCATCACCACCACCTGACCACCCTCATCATCATCATCATCATCATCATCATCACCACCACCTGACCACCCTCATCATCATCATCATCATCATCATCATCATCATCACCACCACCATCATCATCATCATCACCACCACCTGACCACCCTCATCATCATCATCATCATCATCATCATCATCATCATCATCATCATCATCATCACCACCACCTGACCACCCTCATCATCATCATCATCATCATCATCATCATCATCATCACCACCTGACCACCCTCATCATCATCATCATCATCATCATCATCATCATCATCACCACCTGACCACCCTCATCATCATCATCATCATCACCACCATAATCATCATCACCACCTGACCACCATCATCATCATCATCATCATCATCATCACCATCACCATCATCATCATCATCATCATTATCATCATCATCATCACGACAACCATCACATCATCATCATCATCATCATCATCATCATCATCATCATCATCATCATTACCACAAATTGAGATACTTCATTTAAACATGCTGTTGGTACCATTCAAGGGTTGGGGAAGTTGCAACTCCACCTCATTACGTAACTCAGATTACCTTCAATCACATAAGGATTAGGCTACTTTGCCTCTGAAATCTATAGAATACACCAGTTGAAGTAACAGTTTGAATTTGCATAATCTATAACCATGCAATTTATAGTGCTGTAAATTGTTTTGTGTCATTAATCTCAAAATCAAAATGACCCCCACACACACACAAGTTACAACAGTTATGCATTTTTTTAATTTACCTTCACTAAATCTCATTATCATTATCCTCATCATCATCTTCATCATCATTAAAAGGCTCACGTGCAGATACATACCTTTTTCTTTGAAGCCTCTGACTTTTTGGACATGTTTCTTAGTTTTTTGTGTAAGTGATTTAAAACCTGCAAACATATAGACACAATTGTAAGATTGACTTTTGACGAGTAAAACATTTATTTCATCAATAAAAAATATAATATAATATATAGCCTATAGCATGTCCAGCTTACCTTTGCGTAACAGAAGGAAATCAGGAGGAGAGGCAACACATAACCAAAGATAAAGGTGCACATCACGTATACCTTCTTCTGGGTGAGGTCTGGCCACACTTCCCAGCAGAAAGTGTGATTCTCTCCTCTGTGGAATATGTTCTGGTAATACATCACTGGCGCCGCCATGGCCAGAGACACTATCCAGATCACCACCACTCCGATCAGAGCGTGTCTGGCCACTCGGATGGACGAGGACTTTCTGAAGTGGACGATGGCGATGTAACGGTCCACCGACATGGCCGACAGGGTGAAGATGCTGACGAGCATGGACACGGTGAAGAAATAATGGATGAATTTGCAAATGAAGGCGCCCAGGACCCACGTCGGCAGCATGTAGATGGTGGACTGGAACGGGATGCAGAACAGCAGGTAGGACAGGTCCGCGATGCTGAGGTTGAGGATGAAGATGTTGGTCGTGCTCCGGGGCTTGCCAGGACTCCGCGCCAGCACGGTGATCACCATGGAGTTGCCCAGCGCGCCGAGCGTAAAGATCAGCCCGAACACCAGCAGCGTGATGAAATTATCCGCTCCGATCCCGAATAAAAGTGTCTGATCCCCTTCCTCCGTACTGCTGAGGTTCCACGGATCCTCGAAAGGATCGCCTAACTCCGATACGTTCATGTTTCTCTCAGGTGTTTGTTGTGGAAAAACGTCTGCAAAATGAGGACTGCGCGTAATTGTGTGCCAAGCGCCTTGAATTTAAATCAGTGCTCTGCTGTTTTACGTTGGGGATATTTCATGGTCTTTTTTTTTGTCTAGTCCTGGTGCAAGATTTTCCAAAAGAACAAATTAAATATCTACTATATAAGCCTATAAATTATATCTGGCATCAACTGAAATCATATGTCTAAAGCTTCCAGTTCCTTCTTATATCCGTTCAAAGTTGGCAATATGAGTTTACATATTTTCTCAAAGCCCCTCCCATTACTTTGTACTTTGTTTGAGTTAATCCGAGCCTCGTCTGCCAGAAGTCCTCGTGCACCTGATGCGTCCGCATGTCTTCCGCGCGCCGAGCGGCTCCAGAATGTGATCTTCTCCGCGGCTTCCCTCAAATTATATGCAGGGGGGGGGGGGGGGGTTGGGCTGTGCACGTGACGTCACCATCCAGTATACCACCGCCCCAGATATATAACGAATAATTCTTAAGATTTGGTCTGTTTTCAACTTGCCTGGCTGGAGCGCCATCCGTCATTATACGTACAAATTTAATAGCATGCAGACTTATGGCATTCATCATCGTTTGCTTGGAGAGCCTCTATACACTGGACGGGTATACGGTATAGGCGTAATGATCTTGGCCTTTCAAACCACAAGTGATTGAGTTGCGCTGGGCTGTATATGGTTTATGAGGGGTAAATGAACTATAGTCAAACTAAAACTATTCTTGTGGTTGTATTGCATACGCACGAAATACTATAGTATATTATGTACATACTACGGTGAATCACTCACTACAGTATTTATGTGGTAAATCTACAGTGGTATGAAAAAACACAGGAACGCTTTTGTCTTGTTTACATCAGGGTCCCCCATTTTCAATTCATAATGACATTTATGACATATACACAACATACAGATATACAGATATAAGAATCTAATCGAATCATCTAATCTAATCTAATCATGACATTTAAGCCATACATGACATACAGATATACAGTACTGTTACATTTGTGACATACAAGATATGCAAATATACAGTAGTGTTAAACAGATCATAACAGTAAATATATATACATACGAGGGGGAGGGAAAAGTACATTAGGAGGGGGTGAATCACTAGGCTACTGTATTCCTGTGGTAAATCTATATTGTGTGAACAGAAAAACACACTAATACTACAGGTTTTTACTACAGTTAATTTTTGTTTGGGTTTTGGGTTAAAAAATCCACATCTCCTAGAACATGAGATTTTCTGCAACTTGCCTACATTGTGGTGTAGTAGCCTGTCTGTATGTCATTTATCAGTCATCATGCTACATCGGTCTCTATAGGTCAGGCAACAGTGATTCACACACACACACACCGTCTCACACACACACACACACACACACACACACACACACACACACACACACACACACACACACACACACACACACACACACACACACACACACACACACACACACAACAATTCTGCACTTCGAGTTTACAACTTCTAACTCTCAATCTGTTTATTGAGATAGCATTGGGGACTGACTGCTCAATACCTGGGTTTCAATCAGCCATTTAACATCCACCTGGTGGGTTGAATGGTTTCTTAAGATGTGCTGCGCCCATAGGCAGATCATCCATTGCCCTAATAGGGCCCACCAACCAATCAGAATTCTATTTGAAAGACATATATAAAGAAATATATATAAAAAAGATATACAAAATCAAATAAAATCTCAGTATGACTGTTGAATTAGTAGTGAAATTATTTAATCAAGGCCCTCTTAGTTATTTAGTTAGTTCTTCTTCTCTTCTTCTCTTAGTTATTTAATTGGTCATAGGGAGGTCAGTCAGCCAATCAGCACGTCAAACATAATTTATCTGATCTGATTTAAAGTCAAACGGAAAGGCCCCCAAATTATTATTCCTTTTGGACCCCCAAAAATCTTGGGCCGGCACTGTACGGCTAGTTCAAGAGATGCTCTCTCATTGTGCTCTGAATTGTCAAATGAGGGATCGTAGTTATTTGCTGAAAATGTGCAAGACTACATTATTGGTCCACACACCTCCCAGACAGACCTCAGGCTTTAGCTGTCACATTTTGATTGTTCCAAACAGATCTCAGGCTTTAGCTGTCACATTTTCATTGTTCCAGCCAGACCTCAGGCTTTAGCTGTCGCATCTCGACTGTTACTGACAGAACTCAGGCTTTAGCTGTCGCATTTTAATTGTTCCAGCCATACTGTCGACACGATCGAGACTCTGAACTTCTTAGCTTTTTTATTATGATGTGACAGTAACCGGTGTATCTGTGTTGTTTGTACGGAGGTCGTGTAGAACATTGTTGTCTCTCTCTCAGAAGGACTGGTCCCTTGGTCCACTTCTCTGTTTTTCTCTTTCCGTTTTGACATCCCCCTCTGTCGCTCACAGAGTTGTAGTTGTACTCGGCTGTGAGAGGAAGTGGAACAGGTTGTCGATTTAGCAATCTCTGCTACGGAACTACAGCAACCACCAGAGTCAAAATACCCAAATAGACAGAGGTGAGGGTAGGTCTGGTCACAATGAAATTATTCAGTGGTTTCAGCTGGTAAATTTTGAGGTTCTGTCACAACCCAGCACACCTTTTTACAACAGCGTTTGTGCTAGACGACCACAACGTCAAACAAACTACAACACCACACAGACAGGTGCAGATGAAAACAAAGCTATCTATCTCAACTTTTGATCACTCATGATTTGATTGAGTATAGTTCAAGCTCTAAATGGCAGCTGTATTTTTCATCCAAAGGTCAGACTTGACAACATGCTAAACAGCAAGAAGATGTATATCAAATATAATTGTATAATGGTTTTCAAGCATCCTGAAAACAAAGGTTGGTTGATGTGGTACACTAGCATAATGTAACAATCAGGTCATCAGTTGGTCCACCAGGAAGCCTTCTCCATAGGTCCAA
This sequence comes from Notolepis coatsorum, assembly GCF_963971535.1. Taxonomy (NCBI): domain Eukaryota; kingdom Metazoa; phylum Chordata; class Actinopteri; order Aulopiformes; family Paralepididae; genus Notolepis; species Notolepis coatsorum. The sequence goes on along the minus strand of NC_140183.1, from coordinate 25,768,993 downwards.
CATGTAACATTGCATTAGAATGTACGCCTATAATTTCCTCTAGATGGAGCTCTTCCATATTAAAGGGATGCCTGTCTAATACAGCTGCTGCTGCTGGCTTCAAATGTTTGCATGTTCACTGCTGCTGAATGAGTGTTTGCACCTTGGTCATAGAAACCTAAGTGATAGACCTGCTAGTCCCCCATTCAAATCCACTGTACATTCAGGTTTTTCTTCAACCTATCTGCAACAGTTATGATTGGAGGATCAAGAAAAGAGGGTGAGGCTTGACATAGGCCAATCGGCTGGCACGCTGGCCACAGGTGACGGCTATGATGGCTGGCTGCCATAGACTCGTTGATAATGGAAATCAGTATAGGTTGGGTACATGAGAGCACAGAATCAGACATTTGTATTCAATGCATGATACTCATAAGGATGATGTGATACCAGGATGGAATAGTTTGAAAGAACTTTCCGGTGGCAGTGTTAAACATTCAGAATGTTTGCGGCTGGGTGGCGCAGCGGACATTGCGCTCGTCACCAATGCAAGAGACACCGGGTTCGACTCCGGCTGTCGGCGTTGCCTCCGGCTTGGGCCAGTTGTCATACTAACTCAATTGGCAGAGTTAGCGGGTGGAAGTCGATGGGTGGTAATCTGGACGTTGTGGACAGCGACTCCTACAGGTCGGTTGGGGATGCCTGCACAGCAGAGACAGGAAATGGCGGGGGTAGTGTGAGCCTCCCACACGTTACACCTCGCCAATGAGAGTCCGCGCTGGCAGGTGAAAAATATGTGACAGGCTGCCTCCTCGTGTATCGGAGGGGACACGTGATGCAAGGCTTCTATCCTCCCTACAACCGGCCAGTGGGGGGCATATGCGAGCAACGTTCAAGACAGGGGAGGGGAGAATTGGCACAGCGGGGTAATTGGGATGGGAGAAAAATAGAAAAAGAGGAGAAAAAGTGGATAAAAAAAAATGAAATAATTTCGGGGGTAGAGGTTGAGTATTCAAATGATTACACACCTACTCCTCGAATCTACCTACCTTTACATTCAAATACAACGTGAAACGATTTTTTTTTGTCCAAAGTCTGTTGAAAGACATGAGCGGAAGCTAATAGAATAGATGCAGCTTCGCAAGAATACAGTTCCACAAGATCTGGTGAGGACGCTAGACGAGGGCACTAGGCGTGGACACTAGGCAAGGACGCTAGACGAGGGTGCTAGACGAGGGCACTAGGTGTGGACACTAGGCAAGGACGCTAGACGAGGGCACTAGGTGTGGACACTAGGTGAGGACGCTAGGTGAGGACACTAAGCGAGGACGGCGATGATGCTAGGTGAGGACACTAAGCGAGGGTGGCGATGACGCTAGACGAGGGCACTAGGTGTGGACACTAGGTGAGGACACTAGGTGAGGATGCTAGACAAGGACGCTAGACGAGGGCACTAGGCGTGGACACTAGGCGAGGCCGGCAATGCCGCTAGGTGAGGACACTAAGCGAGGACGGCGATGCTGCTATGTGAGGACACTAGGCGAGGACGCTAGACGAGGGCACTAGGTGAGGACACTAGGGGAGGACACTAGACGAGGGTGGCGATGACGCTAGGTGAGGACACTAAGCGAGGACGGCGATGATGCTAGGTGAGGACACTAAGCGAGGGTGGCGATGACGCTAGGCGAGGACACTAAGCGAGGACGGCGATGACGCTAGGTGAGGACACTAAGCGAGGACGGCGATGATGCTAGTTGAGGACACTAAGCGAGGACGGCGATGACGCTAGGCGAGGACACTAAGCGAGGACGCTAGGTGAGGACGCTAGGTGAGGACACTAAGCGAGGATGGCGATGGCGCTAGGTGAGGACACTAAGCGAGGACGGCGAGGACACTAGGTGAGGACGCTAGGTGAGGAGACTATGCGAGGATGGCGAGGACACTAGGCGAGGACACTAAGCGAGGACGGCGAGGATGCTAGGCGAGGACACTAGGCGAGGACGCTAGGCGAGAACACTAGGTGAGGACACTAGGTGAGAACACTAGGCGAGGACGGCGAGAACGCTAGGCGAGAACACTACTGTAGGTGAGGACACTAGGCGAGAACGCTAGGCGAGAACACTAGGTGAGGACACTAGGCGAGGACGCTAGGCGAGAACACTAGGTGAGGACACTAGGTGAGAACACTAGGTGAGGACACTAGGCGAGGACGGCGAGAACGCTAGGTGAGGACACTAAGCGAGGACGGCGAGGACACTAGGTGAGGACGCTAGGTGAGGAGACTATGCGAGGATGGCGAGGACACTAGGCGAGGACACTAAGCGAGGACGGCGAGGATGCTAGGCGAGGACACTAGGCGAGGACGCTAGGCGAGAACACTAGGTGAGGACACTAGGTGAGAACACTAGGCGAGGACGGCGAGAACGCTAGGCGAGAACACTAGGTGAGGACACTAGGCGAGGACGCTAGGCGAGAACACTAGGTGAGGACACTAGGTGAGAACACTAGGCGAGGACGGCGAGAACGCTAGGCGAGAACACTAGGGGAGGTCACTGGGGGAGGACACTTCAGTCACTCTCTCTCTCTGGCATGAGGCTAGGCATGGTGACATTTTGTGACATAGTACTTTTGATAATATCCCATTTTGTTTATAGGCCTTTGTGATAGTGAAAGTGCCTTTGTGTTTGTATGGCCGCAGAGAGAGCATTGATAGCTTTAGATTGTTTTGTATATATTTTGCCATTCTTGTCTGTATCATTAATGTGTTTTTCTCTCTTTTCAGGAAGCACAGATGGGGTGAGCTGCCATTTCATTTGGATATTGTTTTCTCCTGTTTTGGTTAGGTAAGGGTAGTTTAGGTAATGTCCTTTCTTTTACCATACATTAGGTTGGTTTATTTGAAGAATAGTGGTGTTTGTTTGTTGTTTTGGCCTGGGCTCACCCTTGAGCTACATGTGCTTCCTTTGCATTTAACAATAAATGTCCTTGTGTTTACAAATGTGGTCCATCATTTCTTTCAACCAACTGTTATGTTACAGCCCTTTAACCTTAGACCCACCGGGGTCGTAACATAAATGGGGGCTCGTCCGGAATTCTTTAACCCGTGATTCCATTGTTGGTTGATGGATTTGGTGAACTGTGTTTGTTTAAACTTGTATAGTAAATAATTTGTGTTTAAAATGGCAGTTAGTACTTTTGATCTGGGGGAATTCTTGAACAATCCTACTTGGGGAGACCTGGATAGCTGCCGCAAGGCAGACCTAATGGAGATTGCCACACATTTCCAACTCTCAGTTCAGAAGCTTCTTAAGCGTGATATCAAGTGTCTTGTGGTAGGTAAGCTGTTGGAGCAGGGGACGCTTGTTTTACCTGTGGTCTCTGATGAACATGCAAGTTCTCCTGGTTAACCTACTGAACCACAGCCTTCTGTATCTGAGGAGCAAGCTCATGTTGAAAGTGCTGAGAAGGCAGGTGTAAAAGTCACATTGCCACATTTTGACTTGGCCTCTCCTGTCTCAAATGGGTCTCGAGAAGGGGCCCAGGTCAAAGTTAGAATAGCACGTCTCCAGATGGAGGCTCAGGAGAAGGCACAAGCACGTGAGGCGGAGTATCGGCTTCGTAGAATGGAGCTTGAGGCAGAAAATGAAAGAGCTGTTAACATTCGTAGGTTGGAGCTGGAGCAAGAGCTCAGACTGCGGAAGTTGGAGCTGGAAGTCCAAAAGAATGAATCCAACTCTGCTACACTGTTGACTCCTCCACAAGGCCCTGGTATGTCCTCCTCCACAGCTTATTCATCACACACTTTTGATATAAGTAAACATATTGCTTTGGTGCCTCCGTTCCGAGAGACAGAAGTTGATACTTATTTTAATGTGTTTGAGCGTATTGCTGCTTCATTGCGCTGGCCAAAACAGGTCTGGCCTTTGTTGCTTCAATGCAAATTGACTGGTAAAGCCCAAGAGGTTTGTTCAACACTTAGAGGATGGTTTATTGTATGATACGGTGAAGGCTGCCATCCTTCGTGCATATGAGCTTGTGCCCGAAGCTTATAGGCAGAGGTTTCGCAATCACAAGAGAGCTGCCAACCAGACCTTTGTAGAGTTTGCTAGAGAGAAGGGAACTCTCTTTGATAAGTGGTGTGCAGCAAGCAAGGCCTCAGATGTTAACTCTCTCAGAGAACTCATTCTATTAGAAGAGTTTAAGAATCGTTTGCCAGAGCGTATTGTCATTTACCTGAGTGAGCAGAAAGTGTCCACTCTGCAGCAGGCTGCTGTATTAGCTGATGAGTTTGCGCTAACCCATAAAACTGTGTTTGTGGATAGGCGTGACTCCTTTCTCCCACATGATTTCTCTCAGAAACATTCTGTCCCCAACCATTCAGAATTCACACACCCCCAAACAAAAATGTCACCTCCACGCTCTGCATGTTACTACTGTCATAGATCTGGTCATGTTATTTCTGACTGTTTAACATTGAAACGTAAGCAGCAACCGTTCTCTCAGAACTTTAGGCAACCCAAAGGGGTTTGTCTGATTAAAATGGCGCCTGGTTCTGATCGGCAGATGCACCATGATCAGGATGTTCTCGACCCTTGTTTGAATGAATGAATGAATGAATGAATGAATGAATGAATGAATGAATGAATGAATGAATGAATGAAAACTTTATTTAACAGATTGCAGAATGGGTACAATACAGTACGGCTCAATACACACAATTGTTAAGGGGATGCAGACCTGAGAAAGACGTTTGTCTTGTTTACATCAGGGTCCCCCATTTTCAATTCATATAGACATTTATGACATACACAACATACATGACATTTATGGCATAGGGACATATATGTATTTAGTACTGATACATTTGTGACATAAACTGTATTCAAATATACAGTACTGTTTCCCCTAGATCCTGACAGAGTATATACATATGATGGGGAGGGGACTGTACATTAGGAGGGGGTGGGTGGGTGGGAGAGAAATATACATACGGCGGGGAGGGAATATATACATGCGGTGGGGAGGAGACTGTCTATAGGGTAGAGGCAACCCTCCACGTGTGTCACACACAACCTTGGCCCATGACTTTGGGCTTACACCACCCTCCAGGTCCAACCTCCAAGTCAAACAAGGCTTCAATTAATCCCACTTTATAACTAATAATCGTCACCATATCACCCAGTCAATTGATGTTGTGAAGCTCCCACTTGTGAAATGAATCAAGTTAAAATGCCAGTGACACCTGTAGTGACACCCACAGACGAGAGGGAAAAGGGCAGTCTGAGCTGCTGGGACCAGGGAGGAAAGAGCCTGGCTCCCTCAGCTATAGGGAGGGTCTTCTACATCATTTCAATGTACCTCGTTTCTTTTACCTGCTAATCTGTGATTTTGGCCAAAACATGTAAAATGATGCTTCAAAGTGCGGATGTCCTCCCTTACCTATCAACCACCAGAATAAAATAATGACATTTGATACAGCCAATCAATTCCTCCTGTCAATTGCGCTAGTGCTATTTGAGATAAACTTCATTATCTCTGCAGCGGAGATTTGCGTGGTCAGCAAAAAAAGAAAATAATAATAAAAACTACTAACCTACTACTAACCGTCTTTTACTATAATGCACTTTACTACTAAGTAATCTACTATGCTTAGTACCTACTATGCTAATAAGCACTCAAGTCTTTAGCACTCAAGATCGACACTGTTTGACAAACAATGTTACTTACCCTTAACTGCTGACTTGTTGTACAGAATAAGGATGCTAGAATAAGGACGCTAGAATAAGGACGCTAGAATAAGGACGCTAGAATAAGGACGCTTCGGATAAAAGTGTTCAGCTAAAGGACTTAATGGAAATGTAAAAGAGAGAAGCTGACAGAGAAGCTGACAGATAAGCTACAGAACTCTGACTTCTGCAGCTGTTTCACAGCTATTTGATAAGGAACCATTTTCTTCTCAGATTTTTGACTTTGATTGTCATATGGAGTAGGGGAAAAGGAAATGCCGTCCATTGTAATTAAGGCTGTAATTGAAGGTATGGCTTGGAAAATGACAGACTTTTGATTATTTCCCTGTACTGAAACACAGTCTCATCAGAAAATGTAAATAAAGTACTAATCGACCACAGGAAAAAAGATACATAATGTATGTAATGTTATAGCCATAAGTAATATATTTATGCTGAAAGCAGGAGTTGAATCTACAATCACTGCAGTCACGGGCGAGTGCTCTCACCACTATTCACAACATAGCTTAACGGTTATGGTTAAGACATAATGTTAGGGTTAAGTTTAGGGTTCCATCCCCAGCTAGGGAAATTGAAGGTTTTCTGAAAACGTAAAAAGTTTACATTCTTTGAATATGTAATATTATTATTTGTAATACATACATTGATTGATTGATTGATTGATTGATTGATTGATTGATTGATTGATTGGTTGATTGATTGATTGATTGATTGAACACTTTATTAACAGATTGCAGAATGGGTACAATACAGTACGGGGATGCAGACCAGAGAAAGACTTTCGTCTTACATCAGGGTCCCCCATTTTCAATTCATAATGACATTAATGACATACGCAACATACAGATATATATCATGACATTTTTGACATACATGACATATGTCATAGGTGTTACATTTGTGACGTACAAGATATGCAAATATACAGTACTGTTAAACAGAGATCCTAACAGAAAATATATACATACGAGGGGGAGGAAACTGTACATTAGGAGGGGGTGGGTGGGTGGGTGGGAGGGGGGGGGGGGGGGGGTTGGACATGTAACACATGTTACATGTCCGATACAATAAGTAAATATATGACTTATGGCTATGACACAATGTACATTATGTACCTTTTTCCTGTGGTCAATTAGTACTTTATTTACATGTTTTAAGTAAGATCGGGCTGGTCAACCACTCAGAAAAAGCCATGTTGGTAAACTGGAATGACATTTTGTGTGTGTTGTTGTCGGAGAAGGGGGGTGGAGGAGGGGGGCGGAGGAGGGGGATGTCTGTGATGTTATCACTACCATAGCTTCCACTCTACATGATTAGGTGAGGAGAAACCAGGCCATGCTTAATAACCATGGGGTTTGTCTGAGGGCAGCAGGACCGATCATCAAAACAGGGACATGTAGACTGAGACAAACAGGACGTCGGTCTCCCTGGCTACGTCCGTCATCAGCTCTGTAAAAACGATGCAGACCTGGGACTATATGAAATTAATGATCCTTGGTATCAAACGGAATAATGGATGTATTCAAGGGGGGTCCGTGGGGGGGGCAAGAACGAGTAAGAGCATTTATGTGTTTTATAGTGGATTTCTAGTGTAAATGTTTGTATGTCATGTCAAAAAAAACATTTATAAAAAAACATTTGTTCACAAAAAAAATAAAAATTAATGAAGTGATTGGCACCTAGAATTATGCACCAGGGGTGCTGGGTAAGATAAGATAAGATAAGATATTCCTTTATTGATCCCCTTGGGGAAATTCAGGCATCGTAGTTGAATTTGATTTAAACGCAGTGGTGTGTATATTATGGCTTTTTTTTATGGATATGTAGATTATGTGGATATGTTAACAGGGACATATTTTAGTCCTTGTTTAGAGGACCTCAAAGACCTTTTCAACTTGTTACAAGGTAACAAGGTAATATAGGTTTTTGATGTCCCTAAACATTAAATTACTTGATTTCAAGCCTCCCGACTCCTTCCACACTGGAAGCTGCGATCTCTGGACTCAGAGAACAAAGATGAATTCATCACAACCTTCTTTGCTATTCAATTATAAGGGACATATTTCAGTCCTTTTCAACAAGTTAATATAGGTTGTTGAAGTTCCCAAAACAGGTATTTTTGCTGGAAAAAAACCTACTCAAATGATGCATTCTAGCACCCCTCTGTTTCAGTCCTGTTCTCAACGGGCTGTTTTTGTGCCAGTAACGAGCGAGACGCTTTTATCATACAAATGATGATTAGATCAAGCTTTCAGACTAGACGTTGCAGATCAAATATCACTCAAGATCCAGCAATAGCATATCAAACCTACTGTTAAGAATGTTGTCAGAAATATATTTTAGGTTCAACTTTAGGGAGAAAAGTGCGTTGTACAGGTGCATTTTTCCATTCAAATCTACTGGATATTGAGCCCTGCTGTCTATATGTGGGTTGCTGTATTGTTGTTGCCCAAGTTAGCTAGTTCAAGTTCAAGTTTCAAGTTTCTTTAGTTTCTTTAATAGTTGTCATACAGAAGTACAGATTACTTTTATACAAAATGCTTCTTACTGTTACGCTCCAGAGACTGTGCTAGACAAGATAAGTATGAAATAAAATAAAGTAGCATGTAAAAAGAAGTAAAAATAGAGGTCCCAGTGTTCAGTATAGACATATGTACAATGTTCGATGCAGACTAGAAGTAACTGAGTTACCATACAATATACAATATACTATGCAATATACTAATATACAATACTATATAGTGCAAAGCAGAAATGGGATGAGGTACAATTTAGGTACAATTTACAGTAAGGTGTACGAGTTGTAGTGCAAATCCTTTACCAATAAATATAAAGTGTGTTTAGGTGATCTAAAGTGTGGAGAGTGGGTGCTGCAGTGTGTGGTTTGTTTAAAGTGAGTGTGTGCATGTGGATGTGTGTGCTGTGTGCATTTGATGGTTGTTGCATAGTGTTTATTGTTCGTTGAGCAGCCTGATGGCCTGGGGATAGAAGCTTCTTCTGAGTCTTTCTGTGCTCACCTTGAGACTCCGGTATCGCTTGCCTGACCGCAGCAGTTCAAAGAGGCAGTTGTTCGGGGGGCTGGAGTCCTTGATGATTCTCTTAGCCTTACCCCTGCACCGCTTGTTGTAAATGTTCTGGAGGGTGGGAAGCCCCCCTCCAATTGTGCGTTCCGCTGAACGTGTCACTCTTTGTAGTCTCCTTCGGTTTTGTGCAGTGCTATTCCCAAACCAGGAGGTGATGTTGCCAGTCAGGATGCTCTCTATTGTACATGAGTAGAAGTTCTTAAGGATCTTCTGACTGACTTGGAACTTCCTTAGGCGCCTGAGGAAGTAGAGGCGTTGTCGTGCCTTCTTCACAACACTGTCAATGTGTGTGGTCCATGTCAAGTCCTCGGATATGTGGGCTCCGAGGTACTTAAAACTGTTCACTCTCTCAACCGGTGCCCCGTCGATGCTGAGGGGGCTGTAGTCCTTGACCCCCGACCTCCTACAGTCCACAATCATCTCCTTTGTTTTGCTGACGTTCAGGGAGAGTCTGTTCTCCTGGCACCATCCCGCCAGGACCTTGACCTCTTCCAGGTAGGCCCTCTCGTCGTTTGCAGAGATCAGGCCCACCACTACTGTGTCGTCAGCAAATTTGATGATTGTGTTGTTGCTCCGCTGAGCCACACAGTCATGTGTATACAGGGAGTAGAGGAGGGGACTCAGAACACAGCCCTGTGGGGCCCCTATGTTGAGGGTGATTGATGAGGAGGTGCAGTTGCCTGCTCTCACCACCTGGGGTCTGCCCGTCAGGAAGTCCAAGACCCACTGGCAGAGGTCATAGTTCAAGCCCAGGTCCCTGAGCTTGGCTATGAGTTTGGAGGGGACTATGGTATTGAATGCTGAGCTGTAGTCGATGAATAGCATTCTCACATAGTTCCCCTGCCTCTTGTCCAGGTGTGATGCTGCTGTGTGCAGCACATGGGCTATGGCGTCCTCCGTGGACCTGTTGGGGCGGTATGCAAATTGCAGGGGGTTCAGGTTGATGGGGAGGGAGGAACAGATGTAGCCCTTCACTAGCTTCTCAAAGCACTTCATGGCTATGGAGGTGAGAGCTACAGGGCGGTAGTCGTTGAGGCAAGTGGGCGTAGATTTTTTGGGTACAGGGATGATGGTGGACTTCTTCAAACAGGTGGGGATGACAGCCTGTTCTAAGGACAGGTTAAATATGTCAGTGAATACCGGGGCCAGTTGGTCGGCACAGACTTTTAGGACGCGGCCGGGGATACCGTCCGGTCCTGCTGCCTTCCTGATATTCACTTTCTTAAAGGTCCTCCTCACCTCATGTTCTGTTATTCTGAACACTGAATCTCCATCAGCAGCGCCCCCCCCTCCATTGCAGTGGTTTGTAGGCTGGTGTTGTTATTCACCGCCTCAAACCTTGCATAGAAGGTTTTGAGATCATTTGCTAAGGAGATGTCACTGTTCAGCTTGAGGGAGGTGCCTTTGTAATCTGTCATCGTTCTGAGGCCCTGCCACATACCTCTAGAGTCAGCCTGTTCAAACTGAAGTTCAACTTTGTCCCTATAACGCTGTTTTGCCTCTATTACTGCTCTCCTGACATTGTATCTTGCCGTTCTTGTGTTCATCCATGTCATAAGCCCGGCGTTGTATGCTGAGGTGCGCACTTTCAGAGCCTCATGGACGGATTTATCTACCCAAGGCTTTTGATTTGGGTCAATTCTAATTGTGGTAGAGGGGATTGTTTCTTCTACCAGAGTACAGACAAAGTCAAGCACCGTTTCAGTGTATTCGTTGAGGTTGTCTGTGTTATCACGAAACACATTCCAGTCTGTGCATTCCAGCGCAGCCTGTAGTGTCTCCTCTGATGTCACAGTCCAACGCTTAACCCAGGGGTCAGCAACCTTTACTATCAAAAGAGCCACTTTTCCCCCCTCCCACAAAATAAAATGCTCAGGGAGCCGCACTTCCTATTTACCCTTAAAAAATGAAGATAACACAGTGTATAACGTTTTATATATCCCCAAGCATACCCCACATTTAGCATAAAACGCCTGACGATTGCATATCCAAAGTAATTGGGATTTATTATACTTTATATTTATAGTATTTATGAAATTATAAAATGACAAAAAGAACATTGTTGACATTTTATTGCTGTTTTTACAAAGGAAAACCTCAAGCTCTTATGAAGGAGAAAAAACATTGGCATCTGTAGACCTAGAAATAAAACATAAACATAAACTATGCAGCTCTATTTTAGTCCTTGCCTTATTTGTGGAAAATGTATCAAATAAAAAGTAGTGCACTTTGAAAAAACACTGGCATTGTAGCTACTTTGAAATAAAACACAGAACTGCAGCTCTATTTTAGTCCTTGCCTTATTTGTGGAAAATGTATCAAATAAAAAGTAGTCCACTTTGAAAAAACACTGGCATTGTAGCTACTTTGAAATAAAACACAGAACTGCAGCTCTATTTTAGTCCTTGCCTTATTTGTGGAAAATGTATAAAATAAAAAGTAGTCCACTTTGAAAAAACACTGGCATCTGTAGCTACTTTGAAATAAAACACAGAACTGCAGCTCTATTTTAGTCCTTGCCTTATTTGTGGAAAATTTATAAAATAAAAAGTAGTCCACTTTGAAAAAACACTGGCATCTGTAGCTACTTTGAAATAAAACACAGAACTGCAGCTCTATTTTAGTCCTTGCCTTATTTGTGGAAAATGTATAAAATAAAAAGTAGTCCACTTTGAAATAACACTGGCATCTGTACTTGGAAATAAAACCCCGAACTATGCAGGTATATTTGAGTCCTTCCCTTATTTGTGGAAAATGTATAAAATAAAAAGTAGTCCACTTTGAAATAACACTGGCATCTGTACTTGGAAATAAAACCCCGAACTATGCAGGTATATTTGAGTCCTTCCCTTATTTGTGGAAAATGTATAAAATAAAAAGTAGTCCACTTTGAAATAACACTGGCATCTGTACTTTGAAATAAAACCCTGAACTATGCAGGTATATTTGAGTCCTTCCCTTATTTGTGGAAAATGTATAAAATAAAAAGTAGTCCACTTTGAAATAAATAAAACATATATCTGCAGCCTATTCGCTTTAAAAAGAGTAAACGTAAAAATAAGCCAGTTTGTATTTAATTATGACTTCAGTCCATTTCAGGTTGTTGGTCATCCTCTTGTTTTTTCTTCAGCACGTACAAGAATCAACCATCGATCCTGAACATAAAAAAACAACATCAGCTCAGGTTCTAAAATAAATGTTTTTTTGTGCTAAATAATAGCCTATTAAATGATAATGTTCTCACCTGTTTAATGTGATTTCTGTAGCTGAACAGCACTGCTGAGCTTCTCTATGTCGGGGCTGTAAGACGTGACTTTGATCTTCACGCAGGACTGCAGACTCTCATCTGTGAGGCGCGAGCGATATTTGGATTTGATGTAGTTCATATTTGAGAACACCTGCTCGCATAAGTATGTGGATCCAAAGATGGAAAGGACTCCAAATGCATACTTCTTCATGTTCACATAAGTATCGGGAATGGCATTCCACGTTTCAAACACAAGTTTGTCGGGTTTAGGGAGTTTTTCAATATCGCTCCATTTGTGCTCCCGGGCGAGAGTCGCCTTCTGACGTGTGACATCTTCAAGATCAGCTGTCAGGCTTTTGAACTTGGACACCCACAACTCTTTATCGGCTATGTCGGCCAGTTCCATTTCAAGGTCGGGTTGACTTACTCCTGTGAATGCTGACGTGTTCAGCATGCATGGGTCGATGCCCAGGGGTGTGACGGGGAGGGACAGTGTGTTTTTTTCTTTTCTAAAATCAGAGAATCGTTGTCCAAATGCAGTTTGCATTTCGATGATCACATGCTGTAAGTTCTCACAATTGATGTGGTTGTGTGCTTCTTTTAATTCTCTCGTGGAGGGGAAGTGAGAGAACGAACCTGTCTGCACATCTCTGGCAAACACCGTCATCTTGCGCTCAAATACCAAAACATTCTCCAGCATCTGAATGGCTGTGCTTCCTTTTCCCTGGAGACTTTTGTTCAGCATGTTAAGGTGACCTGTCATATCCACCATGAAGTGCAGCTTTTCCAGCCAATCTGGATGTTCCAGTTCTGGATAGATGAGGCCCTTGCTTTCCAGGAAAGTTTTCACGTGTTCCAGACACGCAGCAAAACGTTTAAGCACCTCTCCCCTGGACAGCCATCGGACTTTATTATGCAGCAGGAGATCCGAATATGTGCTGTCGACTTCATCTAAAAATGAACGGAACTGTCGGTGGTTTAATCCTCTTGTCATTATTTTGTTCACTATCTGAATGACAAGGTCCATCACCTCCTTGTATTCAGGGGGAAATGTTTGAGCGCACAGTGCTTCTTGGTGCAGGATGCAGTGAAACGTCAGCAGCTCTCGATCCAGCGACTTCTGAAGTAACGTAGTAAACCACCTATGTGTTCCTCTCATACTTGGTGCCCCATCAGTGACCACTGACACCATGTGTGTGGTGTTTATTTCTTTGGCTTTTAAACAATTTAGCACAGCCTCACAAATGTCCTCTCCCCGTGTTTGGCCTTTTAACGGTATCAACTCGATGATTTCTTCCTGCGGCCCATCAGAGTTCACGTATCTGCATAACAGCGCTGTCTGTTCAATATCATTTACATCACTTGACTCATCACATGCTATTGAGAACGCTGGAGCTGAATTAATGTCTTCTATTTGTTGATCTGTGATGTTTTTTGCCATCTTAATGGCCCTGTCCTTGACAGTCTTTGCAGAGAGCGGCATATCTTTAATTTTCTGAACAAATTCCCCTTTATTTTTGAAGTCCGAGAATAGATGGTCGGATATTTTTATGAATGTTTCCTTCATATATTCCCCATCTGTGAACGGCTTCCCACGCTTTATTATCTCATGAGATGCCACAAAACTAGCAACAGTTGTGTTTGGAGTCTTGATCCACTTCTTAAAAGTAATTTTGCTCTGGTCATTTTGCCGCAGCAGTTCCGAAATCGCTTTTTTCCTTTCATCTCCAGCGTGGTACTTTTCAGAAAATGCTGTGTGTTTATTCTGGAAATGTCTTTCAACATTCCATCTTTTGTTGTTTGATAAGTCAAGATAGACTGCGCTCACAAAATATAACACTGGGTGCTGTAATCCCGTGAAGTATAATAGAAAAAGAAAGCAATACGCTTGGACCAGCTAGCAACCAACTTAGCTAGCCATCAACACTGAGGAAGGAACATAATTGTTCCGAAACATGTTTGTTTCAGGCTGCCATTAAATAACCAAAATCTGTGAGTGCTGGTCCAAGCGTATTGCTTTCTTTTTCTATCTTTTGTTGTTTGCAAATTTATCACCACATATCAGTAGGGATGGGTACCGAATTTGGTACTTATGAGGTACCGAACCGAAACACGTCGGTACTACCGAGTATCGAATCAAGTGAGAAAAAAAAAAAAAAAAAATTTATTAATTTTTTTTTCAATTATTATTATTTTTTTTATGTCAACGTTCACACGCACAATATATGCTTACCTAGGATTTGACTTGATTCAACAACAAAGCAGTCGGAGCAATGACAAGCCGAAAACTGTCGAAATTGTAGTTATTTGAAGTTTGGATTTTTTTTTTACAACTGAGGTAGGTAAATTAAATTTCTTGAGACTAAAGTACCGAAAAAAAAGTACCGTTGGGTACCGGTATCGATTCACAGGTACCGGTATCGGTTCAAATGTGAAAGGTACCCATCCCTACATATCAGGCATACAGGTAAGCCTGCGTCATTAGCCGTGAAAGCAAATGAATTTGTCCACGCTGAATTAAATCCTCTATTTTCCTCTGAGACTTTCCTTTTCTTGGATTTATCCATGGTTAGCTTACCATGGTCGGAAACTTAACCACCTGCAGACGACACAACAGGGAGAGGCGCGGGGGTGTAACGAGGCGCGGGGGTGTGACGTATATTTGAGGGGACGAATTATTTTAGTTGACATAATATTTGAGTGGAGTGGACGAATTATTTTAGTTGACATAATATTTTAGTTGACGAAATATTGTTTTTATTTCAGTGTCGAAGTATCACATCGATCTCCAACATAAGAGGTAAAAAAAAAAAAAAATCACATTCTTTTTTCTTTTTTTGAAAATGTCAGGGAGCCGCAGCTGATTGGCTAAAGAGCCGCATGCGGCCTCAAGGCCGCAGGTTGCTGACTGGTGGCTTAACCTCTCGCGATACTACTGGCGTGCGCTTGATACTCTGTTTATACTTTGGCAAAAGAAAGATGGCGGCGTGATCGGACTTACCGAATGGACTAAGAGCCTGTGACTTGTACCCATTCTTAAATTGCGAGTATACATGGTCTAATATGTTCTCGCCTCTGGTGGGACAGGTCACATGCTGATAGAAATTCGGCAACACCTTTTTAAGACGCGCGCTGTTCAAATCGCCCAGAACCAAAATAGCAGCGTCTACGTTAGCTGTCTGTTGTTTGTTTACCTCGTCGTGTAGCTTTCGAGAGTGCGGCCCCAGTGCTTGCTTGTGGTGGGATGTACACTCCAATCATGATGATGGACGTTAACTCCCTCGGGAGAAAGAAGGGTCGGCATTTGATGGTGATAAACTCCAGGTCTGGGGAGCAGTGGTTAGACAATTCCTTTGCGTTGCCTATATTGCACCACTCCTTGTTTACCATGAAAGTTATGCCGCTTCCTCTCGTCTTTTAAAGAGCCATTCGGTCCTTACGGAGAACGAAGAAGTGATCTGCCGGTTCTATTGCATGGTTTGGGACGTCCGGAGTCAGCCAAGTCTCGGTGAAACAAAGGACATTGCAGTCCCGAATGTCCCTCTGGAATTGGATCCGTTACATGATATCTCCTTTAAATGCCCCCATTTCTTTTGTGTGAGCTGAAATATCATTGAATTGGATCTTCAATTCATACTGTCTGGCAGCTATATATGTGTGAATTCCTATGTTATTCATTATTATATATATTTATTTTATTATTATCATACATTTTTTGTTTGTTTCTTTTTGTTGTTTGTCTGTTGTTTGGCTGTCTCTCTATTTGTGTTGCAATATTTGTACCTTTATGAAATTCAAAAACTAAATAAAATATATAAAATAAAAAAAACTGCATCCTGTAAAACAATGCAGAACACAGGAAAGGGCAGTTTTCACAACAGGTCTTAACTAATGGTTAATCCATAACATGCAAGACATCCTCATAGAGGAAAATGAGGATCTTCCATTGGTTTTCCAGGACCAGCCATGGTACGGTAGGACACAGGAGGGAATTAACAACAGTTTTAACTTGTTGGGTCATTTTATGTCAACATCAATTCTGTTAAAAATGCAACAAGATTGAAAAACATGATTTTCATTGTACTGTATCTTTAAGCAGAATTGCCCTTTTTTGACACATTTGAAACAAAACGCGATTTTTGAAGGTGTGGCAATAACAGTGTGGCTCTTATTTCCACTCCGGACGTGCCTGTATGATCGTTAAGTCAGCTCGTTTGTTAGATGGCCTGGAGGCGTATGTGCGTAATGAGTCGTAGACGGGGGCCCAGAGACATGTGCACATGACCCAGAGTTCCTTGCTCCACAGATGGTCAGTTAGCAGTTAGCCTGAGTCATTCCTTGGCATCTAGGAGAGAAGAGTGAGTGGCTCAACATGCTCCTTAGTTGTCACATCAATCAATCAATCAATCAATCAATCACATCATCAGCATCATCATCATCATCATCTTGTCTGTGTGTGTTGTAGTCTAGTCTTTGTCATGTTTACTTGTATTATGGTATTAGGTATTAGGTATTATGTTGCATGGTCACAATGTACGTTTTTTGTGGACCCCAGGAAGAATAGCTGGAGAGGACATCATACATTGGTCATGATGGACAGGAGTTTGGACATCATCTAGAGACATTGGTCATGATGGACAGGAGTTTGGACATCATCTAGAGACATTGGTCATGATGGACAGGAGTTTGGACATCATCTAGAGACATTGGTCATGATGGACAGGAGTTTGGACATTATTTAGAGACATTGGTCATGATGGACAGGAGTTTGGACATCATATAGAGACATTGGTCATGATGGACAGGAGTTTGGACATCATCTAAAGACATTGGTCATGATGGACAGGAGTTTGGACATTATTTAGAGACATTGGTCATGATGGACAGGAGTTTGGACATTATATAGAGACATTGGTCATGATGGACAGGACATCATATAGAGACATTGGTCATGATGGACAGGACATCATATAGAGACATTGGTCATGATGGACAGGAGTTTGGACATCATCTAGAGACATTGGTCATGATGGACAGGAGTTTGGACATTATATAGAGACATTGGTCATGATGGACAGGACATTATATAGAGACACTGGTCGTGATGGACAGGAGTTTGGACATCATATAGAGACACTGTCTGGTCGTGATGGGCAGGAGTTTGGACATCATACAGCATCTGCCTCTCCATTTGCCTCTCATAGCTCTGTGTTTAAAATAATCAGCCCTGTAACTGAAAAGATCTCCACACTACATCTAAATGCACTTCCTGCTGGAGGTGGAATCAGATCCATTTATATGCATGAAGATCTTCAATCACAGTAATTGCATTCCAGACAATCATTTCAAGTAATTGAGCAATCAAGCAAGCTGGATACACAAACCATTCAGAACGCATTCTAAGGACCATGGCAATTATACCAGGTATATGCAATTAGACACATTTAACTCTTCTGCCCCCTTAGCGACTATTTTGTGTTTTTTGCCTATATTTTTGTGTGTTTCTGTGTACAACGATGGCTGTGTTGATTATTATGTCATGAAATTAGCTTATTTTCCATATATTCACAGAATTTGAAAAGATTAGATTTTGAAACCCTCTAACACAAAAGTTAACAATATTAGCTTTCAAACCGTCCATAGTGGTTTATTTCTTGCCATTAGGGGGTTAGGGTTAGGGTTAGGGTTACCCAGACAGAAAGATTAGGAGAAGGTAAAATCTCATCCCTGTGCCCGTGCCCACCCCAACACTTGCTCAACAGTCCCCTAACCTAACCCTAACCCCAACCCCAACCCTAACCCTAACCCTAACCCTAACCCTAACCCTAACCCCAACCCTAACCCTAACCCTAACCCTAACCCATTACAAATTAAGTTTCTTATGACCTTGAACGTGATGCAATCTTTTCATGCACTAACGTGACAACTCTGTCAGTTACTTAACAAGGCACAAGGGTTGAACTGCAAGTATGACTGAGCGTTGTGACTGAGTCATTGTTACATACCAGACAGCTACAGCACGTCACTTTGGGATAATAACTGACATCCAATCAGTCATGCACTGGTCTATTGAACCAATGGTAAGATTTTGAATACTGAATACTCAACAACAATAAAAAGAAAAATAGCAATATATTCCAAAACTGATTTATGAGGTCCATGGGCATCTCTGTGGACCTCATGTCAGGGTTCCTGCCTGTCGGTGCTCTTCTCTCTCTCTGTCTCTCTTTCCCCTTCCCTGAGGTCTGTGGGCATGGTACATCTTGGTATATAACCCCGCCCCAGACATGGAGAAGCTGTCAGATCGCAAACTCTCGTTACCAGTTAGTCATGTTATTATGCTCGCGTTCGCTATTCTGATTCTTCTAGTTGTTCGCCTGGATCTCTCGTTCTTTGACCTTGTCTAACTTGTATTATCATCCTCTCTCCTAGCCTGCACCGCGAAGACCTAAAGACACTGGCCTGGCTCACAAGGAAGACCTGGCGTGGCTAAGACCTGGAGACACTGGCTCGGCTCACAAGGAACTGCTCTGACACATGCCCGGCAGACGATCCCTGTCCCTGCTCTGACCCTGTCTGTCTGACTCTCTTTCCCCCGTGCACACCCTGGACATTATGATTACCACCCCTGTGTACCGACCCCTGCCTGGACATTGACCATTCATTACCCCTGCCTGGACATTGACCATTCATTATTCATATTTAATTTCATATTGGGTTTCATCCAGTTCTGTCTGCCACTTCTCCTTGCCTGCACATTGGGTTCCAAACACAACCGCGATACCTCAGGTTCCTCGCCGTTCATAAATCAGTTAAAACTGTCAAGTTCTGGCTTTGTGCAGCTACCCCACTTGAAAGGGATACATCTTAGTTAAATCTACCTGAAGGGTTGGATTTCACTCAATGACCAAACAGATTGTTCCTTCTTTCTCCTTTTATTTGTGCAGGTTCAGCAGGACTCTGTACATTCATCCCATCATGTTTGCTTTCTTTCCAGTTTGCTGAATATTCCGCCTGGGGTGGATTTATGGATTCTTGCCATTACTTTCTTTCTTTCTTTATGCATCTCTTTTGATTTCTAAAGGTTTGTATTTTCTTCTGTACACAAACCAATAGTTGGCAAAAAACACAACTTTTGCCACAATTACTATTTGATATAATGCAGTTTTGAATAATTTTCTTTATCACTTAATGTTATTGCAATGACTTAAAGGTGCTATAGAGGCCTTTATAGTAATCCCTTGCCTCTCTCCTTTTGTCGGTTCTTCAGCAGTGTTACTGGGAACAGCCGTCCACGGGCAGAAGTCGGATATCTCGCCCGTTGTTATTATTTAATGTTCTTTTGCTTAAGGTCAAGAAGTCGGATCTCTCACCGCCCTATTCTCTATTGCTTTTCCTTAATTGTTTCTCTCAGTACTTTTCTTTTGTCTTGCTATTTACCTGCTTTACTACGTAAATATATATTATCGCTCAGTGTTTCTGATTATAAAAAGAACACATATTCGAGAAGAGCAACACCATCTCCGTCTCATTCTTCCGTGCTACACAAGAACTCAACATTTCTTACCTGGATTCCTAACACATTGGAGGCTTTTAACCAGGGCCAGACTGGGGAAATCATTCAGGCCAGGAAATATAGGGCGAAATATAGCCCCAGTCAGGCCAGTTTTTAAGCGGGAGGGTCTGGTGGTCCCCCACCAGGAATATTTTTCTCCTGCATTCTGGTGTAGGAACTTTTGAATTTGTACCCTTTAAATGTCAGTGTGTGTGATGGCATCACAAATGTTGTAAAGAAAACACACACAAAGTGAAATATTTGCAATATATCAAATACAAAGTAGA
Source organism: Notolepis coatsorum (assembly GCF_963971535.1). NCBI lineage: Eukaryota > Metazoa > Chordata > Actinopteri > Aulopiformes > Paralepididae > Notolepis > Notolepis coatsorum. The sequence continues at coordinate 25,749,095 of NC_140183.1, read as the reverse complement.
TTTTTCTGGGGGGGGGTTATTACAGTCTAGCATGTGTAAATGATTAGCAACAACACTGGTTTTGATGGATTTTTAGTTTTTTCTTTGTGTGTGTGTGAGAGCGAGAGAGAGAGATAGTTCTCCAACTTGTGTAAGTTACTTTAGACTGTGTTACCCTCTGTTGCAGTGATCTCCTGGTTGTTCCACACCTAGATTATCTAACTACCACGCCGTTGCAACTAGAAACACTGGCCTGGCCTGCTTCTAAGTTCAGTGGACTGACTGAATGAAAAAAATATAATAATAATAATAATAATAATAATAATAATAATAATAATAATAATAATAATAATAATAATAATAATAATAATAATAATAATAATAATAATAATAATAATAATAATAATAATAATAATAATAATAATAATAATAATAATAATAATAATAATAATAATAATAATAATAATAATAATAATAATAATAATAATAATAATAATAATAATAATAATAATAATAATAATAATAATAATAATAATAATAATAATAATAATAATAATAATAATAATAATAATAATAATAATAATAATAATAATAATAATAATAATAAAATGTAAAAAGAAAAAAATGAAATCAATACAGTCTAGAAATCATCTCGCGGCCCCCCCGCGGCTGCTCGTGACCCCTAGATGACCCCTAGATGTCGCACTAGAGCAGTGGTTCCCAAAGTCGGGGTCGCGACCCAAAGGTGGGCCGCGAGCAGCCACGGTTGGGCCGCGAGATGATTTCAAAAAAAAAATCCAATTTTTTTTTTTTTTTTTTTTTTTTAGGTCACTGAACTTAGAAGCAGGCCAGGGGCCCTGTTTCTTGTACGTGGTTCAACTAAGTCGATCAAGATGTCATTATCCAGCTTCAGTTAACCCGATGTTTGAAGCCGGGATTTTCCTGTTCCAAGAAGGTGGATTCAGTCTCGTTAACTCAAGCCAGACTTGATTCTCAGGATCAGTGCGCGCGCCCGCCTCAGCTGAGAAGACAGCAGGTGTCGATCGCAGAAATCCTGATTCTCTAGCGGCATTGATTGATTAATTGATTTAAAACTTTATTAACATATTGCAGTACGGCTCAATCGCCTCGCCGACAAGTTAAATGCGTTATCTATAGGCTAATTTTAAGTCCCTCATTACCTCAATCAATCAGATTATATTTCTTTAAACTTGCCTGCTGGATTGAATAATCAAATGAGATCTTGCTAGCGAAAATAATTAGTTAACTGTTATACAGAATTACGATACGGCTCTCTTACCCATTGATTGATGTATAGTCAATCTTTAACTTATCTCCAATGTGGTCTAACGGGTTGTTCTTTTGACTTTCACACAGACGACCGGGGTTCAAGACCCTAGTCGTCTCCTTCTTTTTGCAATATAGGAATAATTCAATTTGGTGCACGTTGAGAGCTATATAAAGAATGACATCCTCAATGCATGTAGATTTATAATATTTTAACTTAAAACCAGGCTACTTTGGCGTATAATCATTAATATTATATTCAAAAAAATCATATTGGAAAGACCAGGATTTGAACACCGGTCGCTGGGTTGGCAGGCTTGAGCACTACCGCTGGACCACTGTGACAGATGGGATAAATTCATTGTTTATACATTAATGAACGAGAGACCCGTGTTTAGAATATCCTTTGTTATGAATGAAGTTTATCTCTTTATCCTCATTCATTAATGTGACGTCAACGGCTCATTCAATTTCTCAAATCCGTAAAAAAGCGCATCTCATCAGACATCTTAATCCCAGTTACAATTAAAATAACCACATAATGTGTACATCGCACGAGCGAGCGCCACCGTCGCCACGGTATATATAACGTGCATTATTTAGGACAAAGTGAATTTAGTATCAGCATTTTGGGTATATTTTACATTTCAAAAGCCCCCTCTGGAAGAATGGAGCACAAGAACGTAATTCAGAATGGTATAATGCAGATCGTAGACTGTGGGAATAGTTTCAGGAAACGGGCCGTCACTTCTTTGCGGGGGCGTGGCGATGGTTCAGGCTAAGTTGAACTTGAACTCTGCTTTCGACCAGGCTCAAACTTTTGGATATGTTGTCATGGTGATTTGGAAAATCCACGTACATGAAACCGGAAAGTCCGGCTAACCCAGTTATCCAGTTAAAGTTATCCGGCTAACTCAGTTATCCAGGTACAAGAAACAGGGCCCAGGACAGTGTTTCTAGTTGTATTCTAAAATTGTATTCTATTGTATTCTAAAATGTGACTATATGGTTTTATATTAACTTAATAAATAAACAAAAACGAAAAATCTACTTATTTCAACGAACATTTCAAACTAAATAACAGATTATGCACATAAAACGCTGAAAACAACCGAAGCAACAATAGTATTTTAATGAGGCTATTATTATTATCATTATTATTTTGCAACAAGTTAGCCCTCTCATAAATAGCACATATAAATGAATAACTAACTTGAACTAACTTAATAGGATTGAAGTGATATTTGGCTTAGAAAATCAGTCGCCTGGCAAAAAAAAAAAAAAAAAAAAAAAGCCTGACGATGTGCATTGGGCCGCGGCTCTCTGACGCCTTATTTTCTGGGTCCCGGCCTGAAAAGTTTGGGAACCCCTGCACTAGAGCACCAGCATGTGATTTATACAATCAGGTGCATTCGACGTGGGGAAATAGGAAGGTGGTAAGCAGAAACTAAAAAACAACAAACAATATGTAGAAGGGTGGATTATCCCTACTTTATGAGAGTAGATGTACACTGTCACCAGGTAGTGGGAACGCAGCAGATCTGGGTCCGGCTGAGTCCCCGACTGTAGTGCAGGAGTATTAGAGTGGAGATCTAGCAGAGGGAGTGGATGGGGCCTAGGATTTACTAACCTAGGGGTGGTGCGCTGGTCCTTCTTGCCCTCCAGGGCGACTCGCAGTAATTCCCCACACACCCACACTTCCCCTAATACTTCCCGCACCCTCCCACACCCGGTGGCAGTAGTGATAGATGATATACTTTCTCCCCAAAGCAGTACCTTTCCTTGCTGATGAGCAGAGACCTGTCCCAATGATGTATAGGCAGGGAGTGGGGAAAGGGTTAAACAATAAAATGCATTACCCGGACAGGAAGGGGTTAAGACAACAGACACAGTAACAGACACGCACACAGTGCTCCCATTTAGCTCTCTTTACTGAAAGATTTATCCTGTCATTAACACAAGGCACAAGGAACAAAGCTCTTCCCACACTGGTCACCATACAGTAATGGAACCCGTCCCTTTAAGGGTTGAAACACTGGGCACCTAGTGCTCTCACTCTACGGTAATGAATAAAGTTCTTCCCACACTGATCAATATACAGTAATGGCACCCGTCCCTTTAAGGGTTTAAATATCTGTTTATTCCCCCGTAGGTGGGGAGAGAGGGGAGGAAGAGGGAGAGGGGTACTAGAGCTACTCAATGGGATTTTATAAAGGAACACACTTTATCACACCACATGTAACCAAAAGACAGTGGGCCCACATTGAAAACAAAAGTCCTATCTATAGCCGGCATCCCCAAAAATTATAAATGTCGGGGCGCCCCTAATCACTGCTACCAGTGTCGGTTCAAAGTACTGATTCTCTTCGCCCTTAAAGGGCACGCTCTGCACAAAGAGAATGGCTACCGATAAAGTTCCAGCACTCGGAGCGTTCACTGTAACTGGCTTGAGTGTACTTAACCAAGGGCTGGCCTGCTCTCACCACCGAATGTCCGTGTGGTGAGATGGCCGTCGAGAAGTCCCGTGATAGCAGGAGGCGGGGCTGGGTTGACGTTAGGCAGGTGACTGCTGGAGGTCAACGGCTCGGAGGGGCTGGAGAGGTGGAGCGACACGCGGGCTAAACTGTGGTGCTAGGCCTAACTGAAGCTAAGCTGTGGGTCCTGTCGCTTATACTTTAACTAAAACGCAATGTGTGCAATATCTATACCGCACTCTTCGGCAGTAGCACGTCTGCTTCTTTGTGCATAACGTCTCTTTAGCATTAACTGGAAGCTAAGCTATCGCATATTCCATTACTAACCCGCCTCGTGACTGGGTTTATATTCAGTGTGCTTAATGTCTGGAGCTCCAGCTCCAAGCGATCTCTTGCTTCTCTGGAAAACGACGAAGAGGAAGTTCCGCCGCAGGCACCGCACCCTGAGGCTTGTATCATTTCGGCAACAAATAAGTTCTTCCGCGTTGCTCTGATTGGCCAGCGATCTACGCTCGTTTTGCCCCTACGCCCGTGCGAGCGCGTGCATGCGCATGAGCCGGAATACTATCCTCGAGTTAACCTAATTTATACAAATGGAAGTATTGATTTCGCCGTAACGAATCATTAAAAAAATATATCGTTAACTGGAATATGTTGTGTCTTTACACATATGTTGGATTATGTAATTGGTTTGTCATGACAAACCAATAAAAAATCGCGAATTAACCAGTGGTTATCGTATTATATTAACATAGCTACAACAACACACAGTAATGTTAATATAATTACATGCATCATTGTTTACAATGAACGGTGGGGCTAATCGAAAGGACTGGACACAGACAAGTTAAACAGCAATCAATTAATTTAATATAACAGGTAGTTCGAGCTGCATTTTCGTGCCTACAACCACACCACAGCCACAGGGATATATCCGCCTTTGACGAGCTCTCTCTCTCCTGCCGATTAAATTCAGCAGCTCTTCCACCTCGAGTGCCTGTAGCTGCCTGCATTTGCACAAAGGCGTCCATCCCTGCTGCTAGCTAACGTTAAAACTAACCTAAAGTTAGTTGTTCACCAACAATCTACAGACACCAACAAACACAGAACCGGACTGTTATATTAAATTAATTGATTGCTGTTTAACTTGTCCGTGTCCAGTCCTTTCGATTAGCCCCACCGTTCATAATGTATAGCTACGAGGTTATTGTCGCAAAATAATTGACCGACACGGAGTTTAGAACACCGAGGCGCCTCGCCGAGGTGTTCTTTAAACGTAGTGAAGGTCAATTATTTTGCGACAATGACCGAGTATAGCTATACATTATCCCGCTTATTACATGGCTAACTTACTAACAATATATACCTAATTCATTTTACACCATCGACAAGACGAGATCAAATGCAGACGCAGTTCTGTTCTGTCGCTCCGCTGTCATCGCTGGCAGCTTCGCCAGCAGCCGGCAGGTGTGTCTGATTGGCTGCACTGATGCAGTGTACAGCTGCGCACAGCGGTCATTATTACTCGGCAGAGGTCCGTTATCGAGTAATAACGGACCTCTGACGAGCGCTATTGACCAATCACAATCAAGCATTTCGGCGAATGTTAAAACGCCATGTAATAAAATAGGATAACCACCGGTTAATTCACGATTTTCTATTGGTTTGTCATGACAAACCAATTACATAATCCAACACAGGGCCGCCTCAGGGTGTGTGCGAGCAGTGCGGTCGCACAGGGCCTCGCGGGAAGGGGGGCCTCGCACAAAAAAAAAAGAAAAAAAAGAAAAGAAAAATATTTTTTATTTATTATTTTTTTATTATTTTTTTTATTTTTATTTTTTTTTGCGAGGCCCCCCTTCCCGTGAGGCCCTTGTTCATCACAGACCTAAAATCTAGTTTTGCTTATATGCTTATATATTTCACATTAGACACGTTTGTAGAATGTGTCTGACTTGTTCCTGGCTCTGCGGCTCTGCAGATACACTATTGGAGCTCTGGGGCTCTGCAGCAGACATTCTATTGGTTTCAACGAAGGGAGGGGTTACATGTGTACAGTCGGCCGGCGTGCGTCAGCTGCGTCTGACTATTTCGGCTAGCTATCGTAGCTGACGTTCTGTTGGACCAGCGGGCCGGCTAGCTATCGTAGCTAAACTTATGTTGAGCTAGCGGGCCGGCTAGCTATCGTAGCTAATGTTATGTTGAGCTAGCGGGCCGGCTAACTATCGTAGCCAACGTTATGTTGAGCTAGCGGGCCGGCTAGCTGTCGTAGACGTTATGTTGAGCCAAGCGGGCCGGCTAGCTAACGTAGCTAACGTTATATTGAGCCAAGCGGGCCGGCTAGCTGTCGTAGCTAACGGTGTGTACCTGGTGTCAGTACCTGGCTACTCTATTTGCAGTTAGCCTATTTAGCTGATGTCGGCCGTTGGCTCCTTGCTACTTTGTTTTCTCTGGTATAGACCCTCTTCTGTGCTTTGAGAAGCTAGTGAAGGGCTACATCTGTTCCTCCCTCCCCATCAACCTGGACCCCCTGCAATTTGCATACCGCCCTAACAGGTCCACGGAGGACGCCATAGCCCATGTGCTGCACACAGCAGCATCACACCTGGACAAGAGGCAGGGGAACTATGTGAATATGCTGTTCATCGACTACAGCTCAGCATTCAATACCATAGTCCCCTCCAAACTCATAGCCAAGCTCAGGGACCTGGGCTTGAACTATGACCTCTGCCAGTGGGTCTTGGACTTCCTCACGGGCAGACCCCAGGTGGTAAGAGCAGGCAACTGCACCTCCTCATCCATCACGCTCAACATAGGGGCCCCCCAGGGCTGTGTTCTGAGCCCCCTCCTCTACTCCCTGTACACACATGACTGCGTGGCACAGCGGAACAACAACACAATCATCAAATTTGCTGATGACACAGTAGTGGTGGGCCTGATCTCTGCCAACGACGAGAGGGCCTACCTGGAAGAGGTAGAGAATCTGTCACAGTGGTGTCAGGAGAACTGCCTCTCCCTGAACGTCAGCAAAACAAAAGAGATGATTGTGGACTTCAGGAGGTCGGGGGTCAAGGACTACAGCCCCCTCAGCATCGACGGGGCACCGGTTGAGAGAGTGAACAGTTTCAAGTACCTCGGAGCCCACATATCCGAGGACTTGACATGGACCACACACATTGACAGTGTTGTGAAGAAGGCACGACAGGCGCCTAAGGAAGTTCCAAGTCAGTCAGAAGATCCTTAAGAACTTCTACTCATGTACAATAGAGAGCATCTTGACTGGCAACATCACCTCCTGGTTTGGGAATAGCACTGCACAAGACCGTAGCAGACTACAAAGAGTGACACGTTCAGCCGAACGCACAATTGGAGGGGGGCTTCCCACCCTCCAGAACATTTACAACAAGCGGTGCAGGGGTAAGGCTAAGAGAATCATCAAGGACTCCAACCACCCGAACAACTGCCTCTTTGAACTGCTGCGGTCAGGCAAGCGATACCGGCGTCTTAAGGCGAGCACAGAAAGACTCAGAAGAAGCTTATATCCCCAGGCCATCAGGCTGCTCAACGAACAATAAACACTATGCAACAACCATCAAATGCACACAGCACACACACCCACACGCACACACTCACTTAAACAAACAACACACTGCAGCACCCACTCTCCACACTTTAGATCACCTAAACACACTTTACACTTTATATTTATTGGTAAAGGATTTGCACTACAACTCGTACACCTTACTGTAAATTGTACCTAAATTGTACCTCATCCCATTTCTGCTCTGAACTATATAGTATTGTATTTGTAGGAAAGCCCTGCTAATAAGACTACTTTGTTCTGTACTGACCCTTTAAGAGTTCCTCCCCTTTAATGTGAGCGAGCTGGTCTCAGTGTTATTGTCTGACGACTACTTTGTTCTGTACCGGTCCTCTAAGAGTTCCTCCCCTTTAACGTGAGCGAGCCGGTCTCAGTGTTATTGTCTGACGACTACTTTGTTCTGTACCGGTCCTCTAAGAGTTCCTCCCCTTTAACGTGAGCGAGCCGGTCTCAGTGTTACCGTCTAACGACGTGCTGTAGTAGTTTACCCTGTCCCCATGGGATAACGTGTGCGTCAATGAACGTGAGTACTGTACCTGCGTTTAGTTCGTTCATTCAGTTTACTCTGTACTTAGTGCGTCCCCGCTGATCCATTCCTGTTGACGTCATTCCCCCCATTACTGAAACACTGCGCCGTTAGCTTAGCTACACGTTAGCCAACTTACGTTGCCCCTCCTATGATATGCTGCTGCGTTGCGTGGCTAGCTTAGACGCACGTTAGCTAGCCTAAGCTATAACTATAACTCACTCATTACCCCTAGTGAACTGAATGTATCTTACACCTGGTTTACAGTCCACCTACCTATACTGTTTACATGCACTGAAGGAGTAATTCCCTACATAGGTTATGTAGGTTATGTATATTAACTCTGGTTAAGTGAATGCTCTAGTTACTATTTGCATTATACTACTAATGGATATTCTTGTTTATGTACATCACTACTGTGTTATTAATGTATACTGTATTGTATTCCTCTGTAGACAACCACACCTGGAAATCTATCAAATAACAACCAGTAACTGCAGCACGCCTCTGTGTAATTCTTTAACGGGTGTTACAACCCCATAGTGTCCGCCAGTTCCATCAAACGCACCCTGTGGAGGCCCTAGCCCTCCGTTTCAGTATTAGTACATTGCATAGTATATTGTATATTGTATGGTAACTCAGTTACTTCTATTCTGCATCGAACACTGTACATATGTCTATACTGAACACTGTGATTTTTTTTTTTACTTCTATTTTACATGCTATACTATTTTATTTCATACTATCTTGTCTAGCACAGTCTCTGGAGCGAAACAGTAAGAAGCATTTTGTATAAAAGTATTCTGTACTTCTGTATGACAACTATTAAAGAAACTTGAAGAAACTTGAAACTTCTCTTTGGATTTAAGTGTTGATCTTTGTCCTTTTGGATCTATGTATATTCATGTTGCCTTTGTGAAGTTATCTTTTCCTTCTGTTTTGTTCTTCCATTAAAAGTTGAATATCCTTTAGGGGCTCATCTTAGCTGTCTTGCTTATCTCTCTCTCTCTCTGTCTGGACCACAGACCCATCTCTCTCTCTCTCTCTCTCTCTCTCTCTCTCTCTCTCTCTCTCTCTCTCTCTCTCTCTCTCTCTCTCTCTCTCTCTCTCTCTCTCTCTCTCTCTCTGTCTGGACCACAGACTCATCTCTCTCTCTCTGGACCACATACTCTCTCTGTCTGGATCATCACAGACTCTCTCTCTCTCTCTCTCTCTCTCTCTCTCTCTCTCTCTCTCTCTCTCTCTCTCTGAGCATTGCATTCAGGGGCGTCCATTTGGTATGGCAAGGTATGGCACTCGCCATACCTTGGCAAATAAAAATGTAAAAAAAAAAAAAAAAAAAATTACATTTTTTTATGTTGATTTAGAATTTGAATGTCAACATTATGAACGAAGCCCTAGCATGTTTTGATATTGTCAATTATCTCACTTTTACTAGGTGACTTTTACTGTGACTAACTGAAATATGCCCAAAAAAGAAGGAAAATGGACATAGGGACGTTTTTTTTATCAAAGGACAGCAGAGACAAGTGATACAGGGACACAGGTAAGGTCTGGCTTAGTGATTATAATAGTGCAGTTCAGCATTCAGTAACCCATACTTTTTGTGAATGTGTTTTTGATACTACATTCTGTTGAACACACACCTCAAAACCGTACCTAAAGAAAAGTAATAGACAGTTATGATATTACATTCTGCATAATTCGTATGCAAAATATTGTGGTTCCCTGCTTTAGTCTGTTGACACATTTCTATACTAAAAATGCTTGTGTAGTCCTGTGTCATACCTAAATGTCATATAACTGAATTGTATAGAAACAACTCACCAAAAGTGACTATTGCACAACTGATTTGACAAAAAAAATCCACCAAGGGGAGGGAAACCCCCCTTCACCCCCCCCCCCCCCCCCCTCCTCGCCATACCTTGCCTTTTACTGAAAGGACGCCACTGATTGCATTGCTTATAGTTGTCAATTGTGTCGGTCAGTTCATTGCAATTTTTCCTTCAGTCACATTTAGTTTTATCCTGCACCTGGCCTAAAACAGGTTGGATGTGCACACAGCTGCTCTACTGTGTTTGTAGCAGAGCAACCATACCTGAAGCCTTGTAAACAAAGACATCAACACTAGAGTGTGTACGTCTATCTACACCAGTGGTCACCAACCCGTCGATCTTGATCGACTGGTCGATCTTTGAGACTGTCCCTATAGATCTTTCCATGAAAATTAAAAAGAAAAGAAAAAAAAGAAAGAAATTAGATCTTACCCTGAGAGTCCACATTACAGTTCTACCTTTGTTTTGATGTGAAAAGTGATGCTGCACTTAGCACTGACTGAGAAAGTACACATACAGTTCTACTTTTGTTTTGATGTGAAAATGATGCTGCACTTAGCACTGACTGAGAAAGTACACATTACAGTTCTACTTTATAAAATGCTAATTGTAAATATGTTTGTCAATGTTAATAATATGAGAAAGTCCACATTACAGTTCTACTTTTGTTCTGATGTGAAAAGTGATGCTACACTTAGCACTGACTGCACTTAGCACTGACTGAGAAAGTACACATTACAGTTCTACTTTATAAAATGCTAATTGTAAATATGTTTGTCAATGTTAATAATATGAGAAAGTCCACATTACAGTTCTACTTTTGTTTTGATGTGAAAAGTGATGCTGCATAAGATGACTGCACTTAGCGCTGACTGAGAAAGTACATAATAGTTCTACTTTGACGTTTTAATGTTGGACCAAAGCATTGCATGTAATTAGAATACAGGCAAATAAGTCATTTAGTTTAAAGTACAATCTTGGCTGTCTTTTTCTCTCAACGCTTCAATAGGTAGATCTTGCCTTCACCAAAAATAAAAAAAAAACGTGATATTGGGCTTAAAAAGGTTGGTGACCACCAGGGGCGTTTTTAGGGTTAGAAAACATTGGGGGCTTCAGCCCAGGGGGGTGGAGGGGGGTTTCCCCCCCCCCCTTTTTTTTTTTAAACACAGTAATACGCAATTTTAGAGTAATTAGAGATGAATACTGAAGAACTAGAATCATTAGAGGTTCTCAAAGTGAGGTCCATGTCCATGAGAGGGATCTGGGCAGTCCCCATAGAAAATTCAAAGTTAACAGGACCAAATCATCAGTTTCTTATTTATTTATTTAACCTTTATTTAGCCAGATAAAACATTGATCTGGTCCAAGAGGCCCCAACAGGAGTACAAATATACATATATACACATATATATATATACATATACTGTACATACATACACACATATACACCAATAACAAAATAAAAACAGTTAAGAATCATACACATAAGCAAATAAACAAACAAACAAACATATGCACAGCCTATGTACAAAAGAAATAAACAGTTAATCTCTAGTCTTTACAGTTTTCTTCAATTGCATAAACACTCAAATCAAAAGTATTACACAATTATCAAAACATTACACTCAAGGAGCAAAACATAGGCCCAGATTTGCACCTCTATAAGCACAATGTCAGCCTCACACTTTTTGCAAAACAATACACAGAGCAAAAAAGTATCTTGCCAGATCCAGCTAGGCAAAGAGATAATGTCTAGTATTTTCTGTACTCTATTTAATTTTTTTCAAAATTGTTTTTGTTTTACTGTAATTTTAACCTGTAGGCCTACTGGATACAGTATTTTATGTTTGTCTGATATTTGCTGAGCTTACAGTGTTATGCACATAGTAGCATGAAAACTGGGACATGTTTTGTTGTGATTCTCCATGTTGAAATGTTGACTGATTTGGTTATATGGCGAGAAAATTTATATTTTCATCAGTCTGCATCATTGATTTGGGTATATGGAGAGAAAATGTTTTTTTTCCAGCAGTCTGCATCATTGATTTGGGTATATGTAGATAAATAAATAATATTTTCATCAGTCTACAGCATTGGTCTTGTGTAGTGTTTGGTGAATTTATTGTATATTTGCACATTCTCTGCGTACTTCACTTACAGTACTCTAATCACTGAGAAGTAGAATAGCTAAATGTGTTTTAGGTTAAGCACAGCAGTGTGAGTAACTGGTTCAAACAGAATTAAGTCATATAAAACGTGTGTTTCATATAGTAACAAAATGTAGTTTTTTTAAATTAGTGTATGGTTTTGACAAGTGTTTAATTTAGCAAAGGATCTGAGGTGTTCTGATAATTGTGTGTGTGGTTGTGCTAATTGTGTGTTTTGAAACACCGGGCCCCGTTTTAAAAATCATGCTTAAGCAATCGGAAAAAAAAAGTCTCATAAAAAAGATATTAGATTTTTGGGTATTTTCCTGCCTTTGGTCCGCTTTGCATTCACATCTCAAATGCAGGGTTCACTTGCAAGAGTGAATGAGCTTTCACACCACCCCAAACCAACCGGACTATCCGAGGAAATGAACCAGGGTTCGATTAAAGCTTATTATAGTTTATCACAGTATCATGAGCATGTCTTTGTCAGTGGACACTGGACATGGGTATGGAGGCTCCAGGTGCTGCTGCGTTAAAGTGCACATCTTCAATACCTATCTGTACTATTTAAAAGCACAGTGCAGGACACACTCAAAGGTTATCGCACCTCAGAGATGGCAGTGGACATGTATGACAGGACAAAGGCCATATGTAATGGCATCTTGTGGCACAAGCTCAGACCTCAGCTCAGGAGATCAGCTGAGACAGAGACTGTTCTATCCAGAGCTTGAGAGCAGGTTCTCATGAGTTGGATAACAACTTATGAGAGGCATACAGGCATGTTATCCAGCCTCAGACCAGTTTCTCTCAGTGGAATTGCTGCAACCCCTCGCCACACATTACAATATCCAACTATTGCCAGAGGAGATCACAGTTGCAAAGTGTTTCCTGGTCAGGACAGGCAGAGATGCAGTCCCTACTATCCAAAGTGTCTTTTCCCTCCTGGATGATGATGATAATAATAATAATAATAATAATAATAATAATAATAATAATAATAATAATAATAATAATAATAATAATAATAATAATAATAATAATAATAATAATAATAATAATAATAATAATAATAATAATAATAATAATAATAATAATGCATTTGATTTATAAGGCGCCTTTCAGGACACTAAAAAAAAGTCCACAAATCGGTGAATGAAAAATTATAGGATCAAATGAAAACTACTTACTAAAAATGTTTAAAAGTACTAAAAACCAACAAAAAATACCAAACACTAACAATCATTCAGCAAAGACAATGGGGATGCTGACATAAAAAAAAAAAAAAAAAAGTAAAAAAAAAAAAAAAAAAAAATGTAAACAATTTTTTTTTTTTTTTAGATCCGGGGCTAGGAGAAAAACATCCGGGGCTAAAGCCCCGGAAGCCCAGGGCTAACGACGCCACTGACCACTGATCTACACATACAGCCAAAGCATTCCCATTGCTAGGCAAAAACTCCACCTGTTTTCTACACTGCTTCTTCCCTTGCTGGATTTTCTGCATTACTGCCACTTGTACATGTGTGTTGTGGAGAAATTTGTACAGTGTTACAAAGCGATAACACTGTATATTGACTGTAGAACGGGAGCTCTCTCTCTCTCTCTCTCTCTCTTGCTATATGTTGACTGTATCATGCCCAGCCTCGGGCAGCGCTATTATTTAAGCATATGTTGACTGTATGAAAAAAGAAAAAGAAAAATTACCTTTAGGGGGGGGGGGGGGCCTCGCGTTTAAATCTCGCACAGGGCCTCGCATTTCTCCCAGGCGGCCCTGATCCAACATATGTGTAAAGAAACAACATATTCCAGTTAACGGTATATTTTTTTAATGATTCGTTACGGCGAAATCAATACTTCCATTTGTATAAATTAGGTTAACTCGAGGATAGTATTCCGGCTCATGCGCATGCGCGCGCTCGCACAGGCGTAGTGGCGAAACGAGTGTAGATCGCTGGCCAATCAGAGCAACGCGGAAGGGCTTGTTTGTTGCCGAAAGGATACAAGCCACCCTGAGCCCATCCTTCTTCACCTGCGTCTCCCCTGCCCAACGTCGCCACCAGCTCCCCCTGGCGGTACCTGTATCATGTCCCACTATTAAGTGTCAATGTTAGGATATGGAGGATCAAGAGGGGTCAGCAAGTTACACAACGTCATTGTGAACACAGTAGAATGCAAGGAATTAAAGTTAGACACATTGAATTATTGTTAGACATATTCAGGTGTCTACAAATATATATATATATTTTTAAACAGCGGTATAGATTTGTTTACATGGGTAATGTTTGTGAACATTGGAGTTAAACAGACCTATATTTTGATCAAGAAAGTTCCAAATAGCATATCTTCCCATCTAAATCAAATTCTTACAGAATGTATTTGTATATAACCCTAATGTATATGGTCAAAACTAAATCTGAATTGGGCCTTTAACAAATTTAACTTGTACTTGAACTTTATATACATATATACCTTATATACATCTGTGAAACTCTGTTTCAACAGCACTTTTAAAAAGGCAACGTGTGTAGTTTACTACTTTCAGACCTATACATTTTTCTTCTTAATAGTATTCAATATTAATTCAATATTAATTAGCAAATCTTACACATATCTTTTTTTTCTCTACAAAAAGGAATATAAATGATCTATCAACTCAGTCACTGTGATGGATTAAGCATTTTGTGTGTGTGAGTGTGAGTGTGTGTGTGTGTGTGTGTGTGTGTGTGTGTGTGTGTGTGTGTGTGTGTGTGTGTGTGTGTGTGTGTGTGTGTGTGTGTGTGTGTGTGTGTGTGTGTGTGTGTGTGTGTGTGTGTGTGTGTGTGTGTGTGTGCGCGTGCTGAATCGTTTCAACCCCCATACGCGTGTGTGTGCGCGCGCGCGCGCGTGTGTGTGTGTGTGTGTGTGTGTGTGTGTGTGTGTGTGTGTGTGTGTGTGTGTGTCCATTACCTTGGCTGGGGCCCACCAGTCACCATGACAACCAGTTATCTCAGATCTAAATCATATACTTTACAATAGTGAGTACCGCTGACTACAGTTAATGACTTCTCATTACATGACTGATTGTGTTGAGTCATTCTCTCTTGCTTCCCAGCAGAGAAGCCGTTGATTCATCTAACTATCAGACTGTTGATTTGGTTTGTCCACTGCAGTCAATGAAGCTCTCAGGAGCTTTGAATTAGAACAGGATGAGACACAGTTCAGCTGGATACGTTGACTCTTTATCTTTGTTGTCCACCACGTAGTGTTCCTTTGATACAGTTGGAAGACTGATAGGGAGACAAAGTAGGGCAGTGGCTCTCAACATAGGGTCTGGGGAATCGAATCGGGACCTTGTGAATCAGAATCTAATCGATTTGGGGAAATCGGTGGCGATACCCAGCCTATAGTAAAATGTGGGGTATTCTAGAAAACAGCACAAGTTTGATGCTGTGGTTTGGCTGGAATTCCTCCATGTCAAAAATAACAAACATACAAAAATATTTAAAAGGTCCACAAGGATATTTCTTTGGAGTACGCAAAATAAAATATTAATTAAATGCAATTATTTTTCAAGAACTCTTGACATAATTTGGATTTAAATGTTAATCCAACTAAAGGCTCTTCTGCTCAAGAGCTCTGAATAAGACAGGATTAGACACGGTTCAACTGGATACATTGTGTCTATTTTAAGGGGCCGCCTGTAGTATTCCCTCTTTGTTGATACAGTTGGAAGACTGATAGGGAGACAGAGTAGGACAGTGGTTCTCAACATAGGGTCTGGGGACCCCAGGGGTCCTTCCGGGGCTTCCAGGGAGTCCCCATAAAAAGCGGGAATACAAGTTAGAATAGAATATGTAAGAGTGACTATTCTGATCACAGGTTTCACTTTATCCACCGTCATCTCCTCAACTACAGTATAGACAGCTACAGAATTATGATATTCAACAACCAAAATCTTTTCAGATGGCCTGAGACAAAACCGTATCAAATTTGATCTACTAACGGTGGCAGAACTTGACAACTGTTAGGAATGTCTAACTCTTAACTACTAAACCCTGCACAGATTCTAGAGCAGTGTGTATTATGACTCTTAACCACTAAACCCTCACAGACTCTATAGCAGTGTGTATTATGACTCTTAAGCACTAAACCCTGCAGACTCTAGAACAGTGTGTATTATGACTCTTAACTAAACCCTGCAGACTCTATAGCAGTGTGTATTATGACTCTTAACTACTAAACCCTGCAGACTCTAGCGCAGTGTGTATTATGACTCTTATTATGACTAAAGAGTATACAGACCCTCATCTGCACCTTCCATTGACTGCACCTATTGGTCACCTGCAAGGGGATCAATAAAGGAATATCTTAAATGTGGGGCCACAGCCTGATATAAATTCAAGGGTCTTTGAACAAAGGTTTGAGGACATGTCTCTACCATGTCACCATCTCTGGGCAGGTATTGACCTATCATGTTTGATTCGTCTGGGCAGGTGTTGACCTATCATGTTTGATTCGTCTGGCCAGGTGTTGACCTATCATGTTTGATTCGTCTGGGCAGGTGTTGACCTATCATGTTTGATTCGTCTGGGCAGGTGTTGACCTATCATGTTTGATTCGTCTGGGCAGGTGTTGACCTATCATGTTTGATTCGTCTGGGCAGGTGTTGACCTATCATGTTTGATTAGTCTGGCCAGGTGTTGACCTATCATGTTTGATTCGTCTGGGCAGGTGTTGACCTATCATGTTTGATTCGTCTGGCCAGGTGTTGACCTATCATGTTTGATTCGTCTGGGCAGGTGTTGACCTATCATGTTTGATTCGTCCTTGTCATTATTGAAGCATCATAATTATAATGTAATAATTATAATTACAGCATCAAATCTGATCCTGAGCCAACCTTAAACAGGATTTCTAGATAAATAGATTATGTATATTCATACATGAAGCCTTTCTAACACGGGGACACTATTATAAATACAGATGTGATGTTTTATGACATTTTATTTAATGTTAACGGAATCATTTTTACCTAATAGGTACAACTCTTACCACATATGCTTTATTTTAGTTATTTAATGGGTGCTTACAATTCAACCAATCTGCTATGAATACAATGCAGTCTCAGTGTTCAAATAATTATTCTACAATGGGACACATTTGTAGTAAGCCTTCTGAACCAGTATTCTATACAGTATCTGTCTGCCCAAAACAAGTCTTGATTCCATCTATAAAAAAAAATTAACAAACAACAACAACAACAACAACAACAACAACAACAACAACAACAACAACAACAACAACAACAACAACAACAACAACAACAACAACATGTTTCATTTAGGGACACTGGGCGGGCCTGAATGTGACTTATGAATACTGTTGTAAGTGAAGGTCTAATGGAGTTATGTTTTTCTCTGTGCACTTAAAGCCCTAATCCATGATTTATTTGACCATATCATCATACCTCAATGATTTTGATCAAGAAAAAAATAAAGATTAGATTAGATTCAAATGTATTGTCATCATACAGCACAAGTATAGTACAACGAAAAGAAGTTGGCATCTAACCAGAGTCCAAATGTAACAGTACAGTGCATTAACAATATACAATGTATAGTGATTAAACTGGAGTATATATAAATTAGTACTACTGAGTAATAATGCTAATCTGATGTATGTACACGGTTACAGTATTATTATATACGGTGATACAGGTATAAAAAACACTATGGCAGTGGCATAACGGTAAGGGATATATATATATATATATACAGGTATGTAGAAAGGATTATATGAAGGTATATTCAGACAGATGTGGATAAATATATATATGGTAAATATAAATAGGTTGAATGAATGAATATCAATGTGGGTTTGAGTTAGACATTATTTAAACGTTTAATTTGTAGAAGGGAAATACACTACAACTTTCTAATCCCCTTGTAAATATGAATATACTAGATCTGCTGTTCTACTCCAGTATTTACAAGCATTACTAACGTAAACAAACCTTTTATAGCCACAAAATTCATTGTTGTCTGGTGTTGGTCCGTGTATCAAGAGCTCAGTCAATCCGCTAGAGGGTTCCTTGTACAATTTAAAGCATTAGCTCTCTGAGAATCTCTTTCATATCCAATCAAAATTTGTATTGTAACTGAAACATCCCTAACCAAATCGTTTAATCGAATCGGGATCTTGTGAAATGGGGATCATTGTCAATTAACAATAAACATTGTGAATTGGAATCAAATCAATTCAGGGAAATCCGTGGCGGTACACAGCATACAGTAAAATGTGGGGTATTCTAGAAAACAGCACAAGTTTGATACTGTGGTTTGTCGGGAATTCCTCCATGTCCTCTTGAGGAACTGATTCTGAGGAGGAAGATCTGCGACACATTTAAACTGCTGATTTCACCTGCGGAACAGAACTTGCCCTGGAGCAAAGATAACAACATGAACAAATACGTAAAAGGTCCACAGCGATATTTATTTGGAGTATGCCAAATAAAATATTACAATAGCCAGCTGCAACGCTTTCAGGAACTCTTGACATAATTTGGATGTATTATGTTAATCCCGCTAAGGGCTCTCTGCTCAGTGCTGACAATGCTACTGGCTGTAGACAAGCTCTTCATTTTTTAAAAGATAGATGATGCCAGTCTCCAGGAACAACATGGTCATTAATAATTCTGTTGTCCTTGTTGTATAGGTATAAAGGTACATTTTGAGCAGACAGACATGTTATAGAAGACCCCTGTGTCTTTAGTGATGTGATCTCAGTAACAACATGCTTCCATAGGCTTCTCAGTCCTTGCCCCACAATGGTGGAATGAACTACCCACCCCAGTTAGGACAGCCAAAACCCGTCCAATCTTCCGCCGTCGACTAAAGACGCACTTCTTCAACCATTATCTGAAGTAATAATATATAATAAAAAAAAATTAAATACTCTAACCCTAACTAACCTTACTGTCATGCACTTGTCCTAATAAACTAACCTACACTGTAACACGCAACACTTTGATGAACATTGTTACTCAGCTGATAGAGTTGTACCCTTCCTGATGACTTGTCGTACAGAACTTGTAAGTCGCTTTGGATAAAAGCGTCAGCTAAATGACTAAATGTAAATGTACTTACCCCACAATGGTGGAACGAACTTCCCACCACAGTTAGGACAGCCGAAACCCGTCCAATCTTTCGCCGTCGACTAAAGACTAAATACTTTTTTTTTTATCCACTTTTTCTCCCATTTTCTATTTTTCTCCCATCCCAATTTTAATATCGTCCAATTCAACCCTCCCCTGTCTTTTGAACGTTGTTTCTTGCCTCCCACAAGCCGGCTGCAATGTGGACTAAGTCATACATAGCACGAGTCCCCTCCGATACTCGAGGTAACAGCCGTTGCATCTTTTCACCTGTGCGGCTCGATCTTTCAGCGTCGGGGGTCTTGGGCTTTGGAGGGGCCCCGCCCCCGTCGCTTCTTGATTCTACTGCACAGGCGCACCAACCGACCTGTAGGAGTCGCTGTCCACAACGCCCGATCCCCACCCTTCAGTTTCCCTCCCCGTAATACGGCCAATGTGTATTACTGTGGACGACCAGCTAAACTGAAAGCAATGTGGAGAGCGGGGCTCGAACAGGAGGCATCCTGTTCGAGCCTATCTCCAGCATTCGTGGAGAGCGCCTTGCCCACTGCGCCACGTAGACTAAATACTTCTAAAGACTTCTTCAATCATTATCTGAAATGAGGGGCTAAAAAATTATCTAACCCTAACTAATCTTACTGTCATGCACTTGTCCAAATATACTAACCTACACTGTAGCACTCAACACTTTGATGAACATTGTTTTACAAAACCTGTAAGTCGCTTTGGATAAAAGCATCAGCTAAATGACTAAATGTAAATGTACTTACCGGTAGTTTAGTTTTAGTTTATTTATTTAGCACATTATTTAAAATTACTTTTGCGTGCTACAGTGTAGGTTAGTTTATTAGGACAAGTGCATGACAGTAAGATAGGGTTAGATATAAAAGAATATATATATATTATTTCAGATAATGGTTGAAGAAGTGCGTCTTTAGTCGACTGCGAAAGATTGGACGTGTTTCGGCTGTCCTAACTGGGGTGGGTAGTTCATTCCACCATTGTGGGTGTTACATCCCAATGTATATATTCCCCAGTGTGTGTCTCCATGTGTGTGTGTTCTCCATTTTGTTTCCTCCCTCCAGCCATTGTTCCCTTCCCCATTGGTCCCTGCCAGGCCAATCCTTCCATTATTGCAACACAGCAGTGATTGGTGGATGGCTTTCCAGACTCCAACACTCAATCCACACCACCCAATCATGGATCACCCCACACCTGTTAAAACATGGCTTCTCACTTCAGTCTTTCTCTCTCTCTGGCATGAGGCTAGGCATGTTGTGTTTTTGGTAAACCTGTAACTTTGACAGTATTGCATTTCGTTTATTGGCCTTTGGTGCTTAGTAGTAATTTCCTTGTGTGTGTATGGCCACAGAGAGAGCATTGTTAGTTATAGTTTGTTTTTGTATATATTCTGCTTTTGTTTCTGTATAATTAATGTGTTTTTCTCTCTTTCTCAGGAAGCACAGATGGGGTGAGCTGCCATTTCCTTTGGACATTGTTTTCTCCTGTTTTGGTTAGGTAAGAGTAGTTTAGGTAATGTAATCTCTTTTACCATAGATTAGATTGTGTTTATTTGGAGTATAGTGGTGTTTGTTTGTTGTTTTGGCCTGGGCTCACCCCTGAGCTACATGTGCTTCCTTTGCATCTATTCAATAAATATCATTGTTGTTTACAAACCTGGTCCATCTTTCCTGTCAACCAACTGTTATGTTACAGCCCTTTACCCTTAGACTCACAGGGGTCGTAACAGTGGGGCAAGTACTGAGAATAGGCAACTTCTCTTTGATGACCCTCCCGGAGCTTGGGTAGGAGTAGGTCTGAGGCGGCAAGAAGATGCAGAGCGTAGGGGTCTTGAGGGTGTGTAGTTAGAGACCATTGACCGGAGGTAGGCGGGAGCGATTCCCTTTGCCGCACGGTATGCTAGGTCGAGGGCCTTGAAGCGGATTTGTGCAGCAATGGGAAGCCAGTGCAGGTCCCTAAGAAGTGGGGTGACATGGGCCGACTTCGGTAGGTTTGAGATCAGGCGGGCCGCTGCGTTCTGAATGAGTTGAAGAGGCTTGGTGGCAGTGGCCGGGAGGCCAGCGAGCAGTGCGTTACAGTAGTCGAGGCGGGAGATGACTGTTGATTGGACGAGGAGTTGGGTGGCTTCTTTTGTCAGGAAGGGGCGGATCCTTCTGACGTTGCTCAGGAGGAATCTGCAGGTTCTGGTTGTCGCTGCGATGTGAGCAGAGAAGTTCAAGTGGTCGTCGAGGACAACACCAAGGTTCTTGGCGATCGGGGACGCGGTCACAGCTGCATTCTCGACTGTGATGGAAAGGTCGGTCAGGGGGGAGGATTTGGCCGGCAGGTGGAGCAATTCTGTTTTGCTTAGGTTCAGTTTGAGGTGGTTGGTCGTCATCCGTCGGACAGACAGGCCGAGATCCGCTCAGAGACGTGGATATCTGAGGGAGGGAAGGAGAGGAAGAGTTGAGTATCATCGGCATAACAATGATACGAGAAGCCATGAGACGTGATAATGTTACCCAGTGATTTAGTGTAGAGGGAGAAGAGAAGGGGTCCCAGGACCGAGCCCTTGGGTGGCCGACAGGATCCCTCTCCATGACACTTGGTAGGAGCGGTCATTGAGGTATGATGTCAGCCATGTCAGTGCAGAGCCAGCCACTCCCATTCCTGCGAGGGCCGCGAGGAGGATCTGATGGTTGACTGTGTCGAAGGCTGCAGATAGATCTAGGAGAATCAGGACAGAGGAGAGGCCTTTCACTTTTGCTAAGTGAAGTGCCTCTGTGACCGCAATGAGGGCCGTTTCTGTGGAGTGGCCAGTCCGGAAGCCAGACTGATTAGGGTCTAGGTCCTAGGAGGTCATTCTGTAAGAGATAAGCAGTAAGTTGGTTGGATACAGCACGTTTTAGAAGTGTTTTAGAAAGGAAGGAGAGAAGAGAGACAGGACGATAGTTGCCTATGACGGTGGGGTGCAGGTTTTTTCTTTTATAAGCGCCGTGACTATGGCTTGTTTTAGAGAGGTGGGGACCACCCCCGAGTTGAGTGAGGAGTTGATGGTTGCAGTTAGGAATGGGAGGATGTCCGGTGCTATGGTCTGGAGGAGTGGGGAGGGTAGTTGGACGGTTCGACGTTACCAGTGTCAGGGTCTCGGCTGCTGTAATGGGAGAGAAAGATGACAGAGTGAAGGATGAGGTTCTCGATTCAGTATTTGGAATGGGTGGGTGGGGGTTGGGAGAAGGAGAGCTCTGCGGATGTTCTCACCACAACAACCACCATCACCACCACCATCACCATCACCACCACCATCACCATCACCATCACCACCACCATCACCACAACAACCACCATCACCACCACCATCACCACAACAACCACCATCACCACAACAACCACCACCATCCACCAACACCACCACCATCACCATCACCACCATCACCACCACCACTACCACACTGCATTACGCATGCGCACACATACATACACACAGTCACATGACAACATACTATTATTGTTTATACACAGTCAGAAAACATAACTTGTTCGCACTGTTGGACATATGCCAGTATCGCAAATTAAAAGCAGCATAATTCATGCTGATGACAGCCGATAAAACACAGACTATACCTCAGAATATAATTTGAGCTATTTTTCAATTTAACAAGGGCCTGCAGAGTATAGTACTCCAGTCGCGGCCACGGTGTTGCCAACGAGAACGAAAAGAATATTCTCTCAGATTATGTTCCGATAGCGAGTGTGTGTATGCGTGTGCGCGTGCACGGGCCTGATCTTTGCCCACATTTCTCCGCGGACTGACAACATTCCGCCCCACCCCGGAGAAACACCATCACTGTACCTCAAATCAGGAAGCAACGAGAGAGAGAGACATCTTACGAAGACAAGGCTGCAAGCAACAACAAATACATCATCGACTAAACCGTATAAAGAAAGGCATTTACCGAGAGGAACCATCCTACCGAAGAGCGATATCATTACATCCAGTTTACAGACTTCAACTGTGGATGCATTTGATTCAGTCTAAGCGGAGACGGGTATGTAACATTACTGTATTGTTGACAAACAGAAACGCGGGGACATTGTGTGAGAGGCAGAGGCCACGGGGGGTTGTTGTTACAATGTATCCGATTGGCAGTGTTTCTCTCGCAATAACGTCATAACAGCATAGTAGCGTAATGTTAGTAAACACATATCCACGTCGACTCTGTTTACGACGTGCACGGGTGGATATTCCTCTGGTTTCGATCACAGCAAAATATGTGCGGAATGTTTCACTTTCGTGTTTGCCAAGCCTACACGCGTGTCCACAATATAGCATCATCAGAACATAACAGGTATATTAGTTGTGTGTGAAACACAACGTCGCTTCGAAACAGAGGAGGGTCTCGTCGCTTTTGTCATGTGCTCTTGTGTCATAATATTACACGTCCCCCTCCTCCCAGCTGTGCTGTCACCACTGTCACCAGGGACTGTTTCAATGTTATTCTTGGCATCTCTCGACCAGTGGATGGATCGCCCCCTGTTTGAGGGAGAGAGAGAGGTTGTTGTTTTGATTGTTCTAACGCTGGCTTTGGCAATGTATGTTTCCCATGTCAATAAAGCCCATTTGAATTTAATTGAATATTGAGAGAGAGAGAGAGAGAGAGAGAGAGAGAGAGAGAGAGAGAGAGAGAGAGAGAGAGAGAGAGAGAGAGAAGGAGAAGGTAAGAGAGAGGCAGAGGAGAGAGAGAGGGAGAGAGGAGAGAGAGAGGGAGAGAGAGGGAGAGAATAAACACATCCAGACAGTTCTAACTAGCAGATGCAATATTCAATGATCGGTCAGCATCACATAAAACCAGTGTATGAAAAGCGACACGGGTTATTTTCATCGGTTGAATTCCATGTTATTGTCTAAAATGTCTATTGCTATCACCATTCCAAGCAGACAGCAGCGATGATGATGGATAATATTAGGCCCAACAACAGTTGTTTGCTTTGTTCTTCATCTACACAAGCTCTATGGATAATAAGAGAAGGACAGAGCGAGGCCAGTCCTATGACTTGCTGCTGCCACTGCTGCGACAGTCTATAAATACAACTTTATTACACATGAGTGGGTGTTTAGATCTGAACTCTGATTTAGTGAATTAACCCTTTCACTACCACACTACAGAAGGTTAACCCTTTACTATCACACTACAGACGGTAATAATAAACACTGTTAGGACTATCTGACTCTTAATAATAAACAAACACTGTTAGGACTATCTGACTCTTAATAATAAACAAACACTGTTAGGACTATCTAGTAAAGGGTTAACCTTCTGTAGTGTGGTAGTGAAAGGGTTAAACGCCTTGAGTGTCCTCAGGCCTCGGGGGGGATGTTCAGCGGCGGGAGAAAGTGAACTAATGACACTGGTCTTGGTCTATATCTGGGACAAGTCGGACAAACGAGCGTAACACTTGACACGACATGGCACTTTAGCCTAAGAGTTAGAGAGAGACACATGATCAGAATAGTCGAGAATTTGGGGGCGATAGTGGCTCAGGAGGTAGAGCAGTCGTCTGGTAATTCGGAGGTTCCCAGTTCGATTCCCGCTCCTCCCCCCGGGCAGCATGTCGAAGTGTCCTTGAGCAAGACACTTAACCCCTAATTGCTCCCAATGAGCAGGTTGGCTCCTTGCATGGTTGCCTCCGCTGTCGGTCTGTGAATGTGTGAGTGAATGGGTAAAATGTGAGGAACAAATTGTAAAGCGCTTTGGATAAAAGCTGCTATATAAATGCAGCCATTTGCCATTTAGTCATTCTTATAAATTTTGTCATTTCTGGGGACCCCCTTGGGCCCCCCGTCCTTGAGAGGCCTCCAGGGGGTCCCCATAAATTACAGAATGTACAAGAATGACTATTCTGATCACACGTCTCTTTCTGTCCACTGTTATCTCTCCCCCACCCAAACTAAAGACAGTTGTGGAATTCTGGAATAATTCACATCTAACAACGAATATCTTCTCAGACGGATGGAGGCCCCTGGAACAAAATCGTATCAAATGGGGTGTCCCTGATCTATTTCGTGTCTTATTCTGGGGTTCATTGATGTGAAAAAGTTTGAGAACCGCTGGCCTATATAGATAATGTTAAGCAATCTAGCTCTCAAACGGAACTTTCTATGCCATTTATGGTATTGCATCATGTGGAAGACTATAGCTCAGCCTGGGTCTATCAAGCACTGAGAGGAATAGAGAAAGTCGTGTTAATGCCTGCCTCTACGTATGCAAAGCGATCTGTGTCAGCGACTAAGTTCTAAGTCATTTGGAGTACCTTGTCCCGTGGCCCTGACCCTGCGGCTCTCCAGTGAGTACGGCTGAGGTTGTGTGTTGAATACCTGGTGCAGGAGGCCGCTGGCATTCCTACAAGACTCCGCCTCGCTTCTGTCTGAGAAATATGTTTGTTCAGCAGTCACATGACCTGCTTAGAATTCCTTCATACTTTTGCTAACGACACATGCCCTCTCGCTCGCCGGCAAGGTTCCAGGAGGGTTGTACATTTTGTAAGTATTATTTAGTTTAAAAGAAGGTGGCTGTCACGTGACCCTTTTTACCTTTCCGTTTACTATGTGTGTTCTATTCTGTGTAGAAAGTTGAATACTAACTGGAAATACGTACATTTTCTAGAATACATTGAATAATACAATGGAACCACCAACAGATAATTTGTATACCTGTCGTTAGTGAGAGAGAGGTGACGTGCTATAATGTGCACTTTGCCTGTACACACACACACACACACACACACACACACACACACACACACACACACACACACACACACACACACACACACACACACACACACACACACACACACACACACACACACACACACACACACACACACACACACACACACACACACACACACACACACACACACACACAGTTGTGCCAGTGTGGCAGGCAGATTGTATAGGTGCTAAGCCTGTGTAATATTGTTACACACACGTGCATACGCACGCACGCACGCACACACACACACACACACACACACACACACACACACACACACACACACACACACACACACACACACACACACACACACACACACACACACACACACACACACACACACACACACACACAATATGGTACAGTAGCACTGCAGGTGAATCACGAGGTTAGTCAACTTCCGTCTTCACATACTCGCAAACTTCCTCTCTCCCCTCTCAGTTCTCATCTTGTCTGAGCCTGGTGTTGACAGGTTGAGTCATGCCGCCTCTACGCACCCTCTCTCCACATGCAGCAACACCACCACCACCAGCGCTATACGGTGCTCTTGACAGGTGTGGCGCAACCAGGCGGTTCAGGCCTCTCAAAGGCTGTCGCAATGACAACAAAGCTAGTCATCAGCGATGATGTCACAGCGCGTCAGGCCCTCGTAGAACTCGCACAGCAGATGACAGAGAGATGAATACATTGTACCACCACCAGCGCAAAGTTAAGATCCCCAGCTTGGAGTGGCTGGTTGGTCCCCCAGGTGGCTGCTGTTCTCAGTGGGAACATTCAACATCCCCCCTCCAGGCTCCAGAGGCATGCTGGGAACATGAGGAGGACACCTCAGGGGGATTTAAAGGAGATGATTGTGCTTAACACTTTGGGTGCCGGGAAACGCTTTACAGCGTCTTTCCCGGCCATGCTCAAGGTGCCGAGGACGCTGTACAGCGTCTTTGATCTGTTTACATCTTTTTTCGATTTTCCCCGTCTGAACTTCACCGCCGAGCTTTTGGAAGAAAATTTTAACCGGAAACTGCATTTCCTCTCAAATTTCACTAGGTGGCAGTGTCCCCCTATTTTCTAACACTATCACAATAGGGGGAATATTGTACCCCACAATGAATCTGGCATTTGATTGGCCAGCATACCTGGCCAATGTAACCACAGGTATAAAACGTTAGCGCGATCCCAGAATCTACGAGGTTTTGGAGGAGAGAGAGAGAGAGAGATAGATAGAGCGATAGAGAGAGAGAGAGAGAGATTGAGAGAGAGATTTGAATTGAGATCAGCCTATAGTCTATATTTATAGTGTTATACAGTATAGTGGTAGTATCAGACTAATTGTAAGGTTTCAGCTGTGCTTTAGAAAGTACTTAGTCGTGCTAAGTAGTAGTACTATTCGAGGGATTAGTGTGTAGTCTAGGTAGTATATTTCAGTAGTAGTAATAGTAGTTTGATCAGTTAGTAGTTTCATTTAGATCAGTATGAAGAGACGTAGTGTAGGAAAGCGAGGGGACAATCCGGCGGCGGGTCGCTTTGTTCAGACGAAGCTGGCGTTTGGACCCGCGGTTGTTCAAGCAGCAGCAGCACCAACAGCACCAACGTCTTTGGTAGCTCCGATCGGAGAGAGCCGTGAGACCGTTGCTGGGCCCAGTAACGCGTCTCTCCCCGGGACCGGGAGCGGCTCTACCCGACGCAGTTCGAGGAAGAGGAAGGCTGCCGCTGTGGTCATAGCTTCTTCATGCGAGTCAGGGGACAGCGATTCGACCGCCCACGAATCTGATGGGAGCGCCGATTGGGAACCACCAGGTAATTACACGGTCTTATATATATATATATATATATGTGTGTGTGTGAAACGTGTATTTGATGATTTACATACTGTGACTATGTAACGTTAGTTCGACAAACCAACGGCGATATGCATGTGATTGTGTGTGTGTGTGAAACGTGTATTTGATGATTTACATACTGTGACTGTCTATGTAACGTTAGTTCGACAAACCAACGCCGGCGATATGCATGTGATTGTGTGTGTGTGAAACGTGTATTTGATGATTTACCTACCGCTTATTCTGTGACTATGTAACGTTAGTTTGCCAAACCTAACGCTGATATGCATTTATTATATTCTAGCTCCGGAATCATCTGACGATGATCTCGGCTTGGGTCGGAGGTATGAGTCTGATTCATCGCACGATTCAGACGTGGGAGTCGGACACGGTGGTGGTCGACGGGGCAACGGTACGTCATGTTTACTAATGCAATGTGAATATTGTTTTGTGCATGTTCAAATCGATAGTTGAATGATATAGGATATAGTAGGGATGTAGAGTACAGGCCACGCGACCATGTGCTACAGTTAGGTTGTCTTGTGTGCGTGTGTGTGTGTGTGTGTGTGCATGTGCACGCCCTTTGAAGTGGCTCTTTGAAGTGTGTAGCTATCATGTAAGTGATAATAGTTGCATGCTGGGCATGATACGACGTGGTGGTGGTGGTCGACGTGGTAATTGGTATGTTGCAATGTGAATATTGTTTTGTGCATGTTCAAATCAATAGTTGAATGATATAGGATATAGTAGGCATGCAGTACAGGCCACGCTACCATGTGCTACAGTTAGGTTGTCTTGTGTGCGTGTGTGTGTGTGTGTGTGCATGTGCACGCCCTTTGAAGTGGCTCTTTGAAGTGTGTAGCTATCATGTAAGTGATAATAGTTGCATGCTGGGCATGATACGACGTGGTGGTGGTGGTCGACGTGGTAATTGGTATGTTGCAATGTGAATATTGTTTTGTGCATGTTCAAATCGATAGTTGAATGATATAGGATATAGTAGGCATGCAGTACAGGCCACGCTACCATGTGCTACAGTTAGGTTGTCTTGTGTGCGTGTGTGTGTGTGTGTGTGCATGTGCACGCCCTTTGAAGTGGCTCTTTGAAGTGTGTAGCTATCATGTAAGTGATAATAGTTGCATGCTGGGCATGATACGACGTGGTGGTGGTGGTCGACGTGGTAATTGGTATGTTGCAATGTGAATATTGTTTTGTGCATGTTCAAATCAAGATATAGTAGGCATGTACAGGCCACTACATTTAGTTACATGGATGTGTGTGTGTGTGTGTGTGTAGATGCCTCACCCCATGCCATTTGATGTGTGTGTGTATGTGTGTGTGTGTGTGTGCAGTGTGTGTACACACACACACACACACACAAGATCAAAAGACATGCATCCTCTCCAACACCTTTGAACTTCGCAGTACATGGTGAGGCCTCTATATGCAAATTCCATTGATTACAGCACACACATACACAATGGCATGGACACATGGCGAGGCCTATATTTAAATGCATGGTTGTGTAGCATATGTAAAATTCCATTGATTACAACACACACACATGTACATGCTTTGATGGCCGCTGATTTATTTTGTGTTCACACAGCAGAACACTCCGAAACCGAATCCGGGGCCAATACACCAACATGCTTGGGTATGTACTAACTACATTTATGTATGTGTAAATGTATTACTATTGTGTTTTGTGAGACTTACTTACTGAATGAATTTAATCCAATTCAGATTCTGGCGCAGACCCTGCAGATAGTGACGCTGAGACTGGCAACGACATAGGATCACATTCTACTCCTGCAGGTAATTGTACATGGTGGTGACTGGCTGCTGCTAGAGCCTGGGCCTGGTGGTAGCTGGCTGCTGCTAGAGCCTGGGCCTGGTGGTGACTGGCTGCTGCTAGAGCCTGGGCCTGGTGGTGACTGGCTGCTGCAGGGCCTGGGCCTGGTGGTGACTGGCTGCTGCAGGGCCTGGGCCTGGTGGTGACTGGCTGCTGCAGGGCCTGGTCTGGTGGTGATGGTGGTAAATACAATGACAATGCGTTGCCCTAGTGTAATGTATTACATCATGTGATTCTAGAACTGGATGCTAGTCTGGACATGCCGGAACCTGTTGCAGGGCGGAAACGCACATCTAAGAGCGGTAAGTTGGCCTCACTCTGCACACCACTTCCAGCTCTGACCTCTGACCCCCACACCACGTCCAGCTCTGACATCTGAACCCCACACACACTCACTCATTCACTCACACAGTTTGTAACTACGTGGCATATGAATGTCTACAGTAGGGGTGTTATAGTATATTTGTATAATTGACAGGTCGTGGAGGAGCGAAGAGCAGGGCTGCGATCCGTCAGGAAGAGGAGAATGCCTGGTCTCGTGAGGGCTGGGTGCCTCAAAGGATCCCCTTCACAGCCCAACCGGGGTTGCTCCAGGACGCCAAGGCACTCAGATCTTACCGGCCTGCGAAATGGATGGATCTGTTCCTGACAGATGCTTTTCTGAACTCTATTGTTGCCCAGTCCAACCTCTACGCTGAGCAGTCCATTGCCCGGCTGGACCCCACGCTAACCAGTAGCAGGGCACTGCTTTGGAAGCCCCTCACATTGAAGGAGCTGAAGAAGTTCCTCGGACTCCATTTCCTTAGCAGTGTCCTGCGGAAGCCTCGCGTGGACCAGATGTGGACCACTGACGACATGATGTACACACCGTACTACTCTGATACCATGCCACGCAACAGGTTCCAATTGATCTGGCGATTCCTCCACTTTGCGGACAATACTTCCCTGGAGGTTAGAGACAAATTGTGCAAAGTACGCCCTGTAGTCGACCATGTAAACACGAGGTGCAAGGAGCTGTACCAGCCTGAACGCGAGCTCGCCATTGACGAGGGGGTGATGGCATGGCGAGGCCGCCTGACCTTCCGGGTCTACAACCCCAACAAGCCCACCCGCTATGGCATCAAGTCCTACTTCCTGTGCGAATCACGCACAGGATATTGCTTTTCATTTAAGCCATATTGTCGGGAAGGCTCGATCCTGGGGGACACGGTCGTCGGTCTGCTTGGACGTCTGTCTGGGGCCGGCTATACGCTCTACATGGACAACTTCTACAACTCGGTACGTATGTCAGCCAGGCTCCGACAGTTGAGGACCGACGTCTGTGGTACCCTCAGGAAGCACCGGGGCGAGCCAGCCATCATCAAGAACATTACCAAACGTGACATCGGTGTGGGGGAGCGCATTGCGGTCAACAACAAGGAGGTCCTGATCGTGGCATGGCGCGATAAGAGAATCGTGAAGACCATCAGCAGCTTCCACGAGGACACTATGGAAAAGGCGATGGTGTGGAAGAAGCAGAAGAAGGGCAAAGCGCTGAGGGTGGAGATGCTCAAGCCAACATCAATCCTGGAGTACAATAAATTCATGAACGGCGTCGATCAGCTGGATCAAAATATATCGTACTATCCGGTTACACGTAAGACTGGAAAGTGGACCAAAAAGTTTGTGATGTATCTGATCCAAATATGTATCTTCAACGCGTTTGTCTTGTACAAAAAAAAGCACCCACAAGGGCATTACTCCAACCTCTTCCGGTTCACCAGGGCTGTGGCGCGGACCTACACAGACGGTAAGGAGAAGAAGATTCCTGGGGTGACAGCGGAGATGGAGGCGGAGGCGGAGGCAGGGGAGGAGGCAGGGGAGGAGGCAGGGGGTGGGGATGAGGAGGAGGCAGGGGCTGAGCAGGTGGGGCGTGTCGACCCTAGGGCCCCACTGGGGGACCCGCAGAGCAGATTAGTGGGTGGCTTTGTGAAGCATGTAATGGTTGCATACAAAGCCACCCCGAAGAGAAAGCTACCGTGTAGGAAATGTCGTGTCTGCAGTAGGCGTGGCATCAGGAGTGAGACCAGATATTTTTGCACATCGTGCAAAGTCCCCCTGCATCGTGACAAATGCTTCGCTCTGTACCACACAAAGAGGGATTTCTCTAAATAGTTTCTTTATTAGTTGTCATACAGAAGTACAGACTACTTCTAAATAATCCAGCACACAGAAGTACAGATTACTTCTAAATAATCCATCATTGTGTGATACAGACAGAACCATGTGTACCGGTACATAGTATAGCTAGCTGAGTGTAGTATAGTATAGTGTAGTATAGTATAGTATAGTATATTGTAGTATAGTATAGTATAGTATAGTGTATGGGTAGTTGCACTGTTTTCTGTACAAGACAAATGCGTTGAACACATGTATTTGGGCCACGGTTGTCGATATTGCATAGGCATGTTTGGACCACTTGCAGATGAGACGTTATGTTAGCGATCTAGCTGTATCGACTCCATTCATAATTTGCATTGTGTGTGTATATAGTTTTTTTTTATTTATCTTTTTCCCCCCTCATTTTTACCGTTTGCACAGAACCAATGGTTGCTGACAGTCACC
The DNA here is from genome assembly GCF_963971535.1 of Notolepis coatsorum. Classification (NCBI taxonomy): domain Eukaryota; kingdom Metazoa; phylum Chordata; class Actinopteri; order Aulopiformes; family Paralepididae; genus Notolepis; species Notolepis coatsorum. Next base: position 25,717,059 of record NC_140183.1, on the reverse strand, counting down.
CAGTTTAAAAAAGTATATACTGTAGGTAACATACCACACTTTTCTAATGCAGTCCATTGGCCTATTATTTATATACTTTGGAAGCATGTATTGGATATTTTTTGGTCCACAGATCATCTGGCGCTTCATCCATTTATCAATGGACAATGCAGTCATCGATGCGAGAGACCAAGTAAGATATGCCCTGTAGTTCATGTGACGTGAATGTTACCAGCAAACTTCTAAATGCACTGAAACAATGGTTGGTTATCCTCCAGTGTTCACTTTTTATAAGGTATTGTCTTTGTAAATTACCATAATCCTATACTGTGAATGTTACCAACAAACTCCTAAATGCACTGACACAATGGTTGGTTATCATCAGCCAGTGTTCACTTTTTATAAGGTATTGTCTTGGTAAATTACCATAATCCTATACTGTGAATGTTACCAACAAACTCCTAAATGCACTGAAACAATGGTTGGTTATCATCACAGTGTTCACTTTTTATAAGGTATTGTCTTGGTAAATTACCATAATCCTATACTGTGAATGTTACCAACAAACTCCTAAATGCACTGAAACAATGGTTGGTTATCATCACAGTGTTCACTTTTTATAAGGTATTGTCTTGGTAAATTACCATAATCCTATACTGTGAATGTTACCAACAAACTCCTAAATGCACTGAAACAATGGTTGGTTATCATCACAGTGTTCACTTTTTATAAGGTATTGTCTTGGTAAATTACCATAATCCTATACTGTGAATGTTACCAACAAACTCCTAAATGCACTGAAACAATGGTTGATTATCCTCCAGTGTTCACTTTTTATAAGGTATTGTCTTGGTAAATTACCATAATCCTATACTGTGAATGTTACCAACAAACTCCTAAATGCACTGAAACAATGGTTGATTATCCTCCAGTGTTCACTTTTTATAAGGTATTGTCTTGGTAAATTACCATAATCCTATACTGTGAATGTTACCAACAAACTCCTAAATGCACTGAAACAATGGTTGGTTATCCTCCAGTGTTCACTTTTTATAAGGTATTGTCTTTGTAAATTACCATAATCCTATACTGTGAATGTTACCAACAAACTCCTAAATGCACTGACACAATGGTTGGTTATCATCAGCCAGTGTTCACTTTTTATAAGGTATTGTCTTGGTAAATTACCATAATCCTATACTGTGAATGTTACCAACAAACTCCTAAATGCACTGAAACAATGGTTGATTATCCTCCAGTGTTCACTTTTTATAAGGTATTGTATTGGTAAATTACCATAATCCTATACTGTGAATGTTACCAACAAACTCCTAAATGCACTGAAACAATGGTTGATTATCCTCCAGTGTTCACTTTTTATAAGGTATTGTCTTGGTAAATTACCATAATCCTATACTGTGAATGTTACCAACAAACTCCTAAATGCACTGAAACAATGGTTGATTATCCTCCAGTGTTCACTTTTTATAAGGTATTGTCTTGGTAAATTACCATAATCCTATACTGTGAATGTTACCAACAAACTCCTAAATGCACTGAAACAATGGTTGGTTATCATCACAGTGTTCACTTTTTATAAGGTATTGTCTTGGTAAATTACCATAATCCTATACTGTGAATGTTACCAACAAACTCCTAAATGCACTGAAACAATGGTTGATTATCCTCCAGTGTTCACTTTTTATAAGGTATTGTATTGGTAAATTACCATAATCCTATACTGTGAATGTTACCAACAAACTCCTAAATGCACTGAAACAATGGTTGATTATCCTCCAGTGTTCACTTTTTATAAGGTATTGTCTTGGTAAATTACCATAATCCTATACTGTGAATGTTACCAGCATATAATGCACAGCAACAATGGTTGGTACTGATGACTTGTCACCCAGTTTATTGAACATATTTTACAATAAAAATGTTCATGGCATCAAAGTTTCAAGTTTTTTGCATTGTAAAGTATTCTGTATTTTATAATAATGTTGTCTGGACCTACACCAGTAGTTATAAAACTTACTTGTTCATTAGCGCCAGGCATATCAATCAAATGACCAACAAAGTAATCAATCAATCAAACAAATCAATCTATGAATCAAACTATCAACAAAACAATCAAACATTCTATCAAGCAAATGACCAACAAAGTAATCAATCAAACAAATCAATCTATGAATCAAACTATCAACAAAACAATCAAACATTCTATCAATCAAATGACCAACAAAGTAATCAATCAATCAAACCAATCAATCTATGAATCAAACTATCAACAAAACAATAAAACATTCTATCAAGCAAATTACCAACAAAACAATCAAACATTCTATCAATCAAATGACCAACAAAGTAATCAATCAATCAAACAAATCAATCTATGAATCAAACTATCAACAAAACAATCAAACATTATATCAATCAAATGACCAACAAAGTAATCAATCAATCAAACCAATCAATCTATGAATCAAACTATCAACAAAACAATCAAACATTCTATCAATCAAATGACCAACAAAGTAATCAATCAATCAAACCAATCAATCTATGAATCAAACTATCAACAAAACAATCAAACATTCTATCAAGCAAACTATCAACAAAACAATCAAACATTCTATCAATCAAATGACCAACAAAGTAATCAATCAATCAAACAAATCAATCTATGAATCAAACTATCAACAAAACAATCAAACATTCTATCAATCAAATGACCAACAAAGTAATCAATCAATCAAACCAATCAATCTATGAATCAAACTATCAACAAAACAATCAAACATTCTATCAAGCAAATTACCAACAAAGTAATCAATCAATCAAACAAATCAATCTATGAATCAAACTATCAACAAAACAATCAAACATTCTATCAAGCAAACTATCAACAAAACAATCAAACATTCTATCAATCAAATGACCAACAAAGTAATCAATCAATCAAACAAATCAATCTATGAATCAAACTATCAACAAAACAATCAAACATTCTATCAATCAAATGACCAACAAAGTAATCAATCAATCAAACAAATCAATCTATGAATCAAACTATCAACAAAACAATCAAACATTCTATCAATCAAATGACCAACAAAGTAATCAATCAATCAAACAAATCAATCTATGAATCAAACTATCAACAAAACAATAAAACATTCTATCAATCAAACCAATAAAACAATCTGTCAAACAATCAATCAATCAAACCATCCATCCATCCATCCCAGTCTAAATTGCTTTATAACACGTTCAGTACCTATTATCACCCCGCCGGCACACCTTTCATAAAAGTGCCTGTAACTTCTGTTCTAAATAATTTACCTCCACTTTTATCTTTTGTTGACGTTTTTTAACTTGTAATTGTGAACGAACGAAGACATGCAGAAACAAACGGTTTTTTGCATTGTGTACATCAACTTGTCGTCTTCAAATGAGCCCAACCATTTCCCCATAGTTATAATATAAAATATAGAAATAGCTCCGCTAAGATCATGAGATATGCTAGAATCGTCCAGGAATCCTGGCAACCCACAGTCATTTTCCGGATTTTTGGCCGGCACCCAAAGTGTTAAGAAAGAAAAACACTTATACACTAAAACAAATATTTAAATTGTATGGAGAATCCCCACAGTGCAGTCCTCTGGAGATAGTATGGATTTTGATGTTGTTGTTAGGGTCATAAACGGCTTCGCAGGCGATTCAAGTTCTTTGAAGAAGAGCATTATCTAAGTCGTTATTATCTACATTTCAACATACAGTACCAGACACATGTTTTCCTGTGCGTGATACGCTTCTGCCAAACATGGTAATGTTTGTGTTTGTGGCATTGTATGCACAAGGAAAGGACCGGAGGGGGGTGGGGGGGGGGGGGGGGGGGGGGCAGAGACGGCAGGAAGTGTGGGCTGATATAACTTGTTCAGAATAGCAGCATCACAGCTAAAGTCTTACCTCCACACTTTGTGACCCCAGTGTCTGTATCCATTTATTTTCTATCCCTCCTACTTTTGTACTGTTACTGTTGTCATTCACTTTGTGATTGTTTGCTGTCTGACTGACATTACTCTTTAATAAATAAAAAGTTATTAACAAAATAAATAGGTGTACTGATTAAATATCACTAGTCTGGTCACATCTAAGGCCTTCCTCGACTAAATACATTTGTTTGTAGTTAAAGGGATAATTAGGACATTAAGTGGTATGAATACTTGCTAGTTGTGTAGTTGATGCCATTATCTTACTCACAGAGTCACGTGGTCGGTCCGCGGTTGTGGCGCTGTGATGCACCAGGTCTTGTTCCAACATGAATCAAGCACAGGAAATGCTTGAGGACCGCAGATTCTTACTGTTGATGATTGAAGCTTTTGCCTACATGTTATGGTGTGGATTAACACTTTCTCGTCTTGTGGGCTAGAACTCCTCCCACGGGACTCAGTGAGTAAGATAATAGCATCAGGTACACTACTAGTATTCCATCCCACTTAATGTCCACAAATCCAAACTATCCCTTTAACTAATAGTCATGATTTTGTCAACTGAATAATTGATTTAATCCACAAATCTGTAAAAGCGCCTTTCACAAAGTGGTCTCTGTCTGCTTCCAAGTGAACCCAGTGAGAGTGTTTTGTTTGAAGTGAGAACGCAATCATAGACAAAAAAACTTTGCATTTAAGCTGATTGGGTGGTTTTTGGTGAAATGTTTCTATATTTTTGGAAATAGGTGATTTTTCATCATCGAAAGGTGTGTGATTTGTGTGATTTGTGTGTTATGCTTAATTTGTTAATTGGCAAAGTAAAACCAAACTGAACCATTGAAAATATAATGCAACAAAAGTAACAATCTGGTGTGTACAGAAATGGTGTAGTGTAGTGTTCCAGAGATGGTTTAATGGTCTAGAGATGGTTTAATGGTCCAAAGATGGTTTAGTGGTCTAGAGATTGTTTAATGGTCTAGAGATGGTGTAGTGTTCCAGAGATGGTTTAATGGTCTAGAGATGGTTTAATGGTCTAGAGATGGTGTAGTGTTCCAGAGATGGTTTAATGGTCTAGAGATGGTTTAATGGTCTAGAGATGGTGTAGTGTTCCAGAGATGGTTTAATGGTCTAGAGATGGTTTAATGGTCTAGAGATTGTTTAGTGGTCTAGAGATGGTTTAATGGTCTAGAGATGGTGTAGTGTTCCAGAGATGGTTTAATGGTCTAGAGATGGTTTAATGGTCTAGAGATTGTTTAGTGGTCTAGAGATGGTTTAATGGTCTAGAGATGGTTTAATGGTCTAGAGATTGTTTAGTGGTCTAGAGATTGTTTAATGGTCTGGACTGGAGATGGTGTAGTGTTCCAGAGATGGTTTAACACTTTGGATGCCACGCCTCCCCGTCTCAAAACCTCATTGCGTGCCACCACCCACTTCAATGATAGCGCTCTCATATTTGCAAATGCATAAACTACATCTTAAATTATGGTTATTTGTCTAATCTGGCCGTCGCTTATCAATGACTTGTTTGCAGTCAACATTGTCGAAACGGATTGTTTTTTAATCGGTTCATTTCCGTTTTATACCATTTTGAAAAACACTTGTTTCTTGAAACTTCCAGAAGATTTCAGAAGATTCTGTGATAAACGCCCTTTACTGTAATACACGAAACACGTTGTCATTTTTCGGCCTATTTATGAATCGTTTTCAAATAAACGCTAGATTATCGATAGTATGTGTACTTATTATGCATGCTATAGAAGCGGGCTGAAAAATCGAATCTCTTATTTCCTGATCGCACACACACACATACACATAGGGCCCACGTTGATATCTCTGTGAAAAAAGCTCTGATTATCCTAAGACTGGTAAAATAGATTCCTTACCTCAGATCAGATGTTCTCCAAAAAGATTATTCCAATTCCTGATCGCCATTCCAAATATCGATCGCATTTATTGATCCAACGCTGGGTGGTCGAAACACCGATTCCACGCTGTTCTGATGGTCCAGAATGAATCCGATCGTCTCGGGTGACTTGTCTGAGAAGTATGTTGACTGTATCATGCCCAGCCTCGGGCAGCGCTATTATTTAAGAATATGTTGACTGTATAAAAAAAAAAAAAAAAAAAATCTTTTTTAATTTCTTTTTACCTTTTAGGGGGGGGGGGGGGGCTCGCGTTTAAATCTCGCACAGGGCCTCGCATTTCTCCCAGGCGGCCCTGCACACATCACACACGTCACACACGTCAGACACATCACACACACGTCATGCACATCACACATGTCACACACATCACTCATGTCACACACATCACACACATCACTCCCATCACGCACATCACGCACATCACACACATCATGTCTCTGGAAAGCAGCAGGAATCAGGCTTGGCACTGAGCTGGCAGCCCTCAACTTGTCTGCTACTGAACCGCTTCCAAAAACACCTACTCTCACTATGATTCAGAGAAGAGCCAGAAGCAAACTTTGCTTATAGGTTATGTAAGCTGACGATGATGATGATGATGATGATGATGATGATGATGATGATGATGATGATGATGATGATGATGATGATGATGATGATGAATGCAGCGCTATGGTGGTTGAATTCATGATAATGTTACAGCATAGCGTGGTAGTTATATTGTGATGGACAATTAAAACCCCATTAAATGTTCATAACCAGTGTGTAGGATTGATGGGCTCAACAGACGGTAGATGATGAACAATTTACGAAATGTCTAGCTCCCTGTGAGCCACTGCAACAACCATTACACATGTAAACCTGCACCAGTGAGCCACTGCAACAACCATTACACATCTAAACCTGCACCAGTGAGCCACTGCAACAACCATTACACATGTAAACCTGCACCAGTGAGCCACTGCAACAACCATTACACATCTAAACCTGCACCAGTGAGCCACTGCAACAACCATTACACATGTAAACCTGCACCAGTGAGCCACTGCAACAACCATTACACATCTAAACCTGCACCAGTGAGCCACTGCAACAACCATTACACATCTAAACCTGCACCAGTGAGCCACTGCAACAACCATTACACATCTAAACCTGCACCTGTGAGCCACTGCAACAACCATTACACATCTAAACCTGCACCTGTGAGCCACTGCAACAACCATTACACATGTAAACCTGCACCAGTGAGCCACTGCAACAACCATTACACATGTAAACCTGCACCAGTGAGCCACTGCAACAACCATTACACATGTAAACCTGCACCAGTGAGCCACTGCAACAACCATTACACATGTAAACCTGCACCAGTGAGCCACTGCAACAACCATTACACATGTAAACCTGCACCAGTGAGCCACTGCAACAACCATTACACATGTAAACCTGCACCAGTGCAACAACCATTACACATGTAAACCTGCACCAGTGCCAAACTCCACGAGGCCGAGGGCGTGTCGCTTAGCAGGCAGACGACTCACCGATATTCCTCCTCGTTTCATTGAAAATGAACGGCACACTTATTTTATTTATTTTTTATTTAACCTTTATTTTACCAGGTAGTCACTTGAGATCAATGATCTCTTTTTCGAGTAAAACCTGGCCAAAATGGCAGCAAAACAAAAACAAACATACACAAAACACAGACAGATACATTAAAAAAAAGGAAAAAATGCAATGTCTACCATTGATTGATTGATTGATTGATTTATTGAAAACTTTATTAACATATTGCAGAATGGGTACAATACAGTAAGGCTCAATACACACAATTGTTAAGGGGTTGCAGACCAGAGAAAGACTTTCATCTAGTTTACAACCATCTGTCAAGCCCATGAGCTTTTGCATCGCCACACACATGTAGACTGTTGTGTCAGTTTAGTGACTGATGTGACACACTCACTCTGCTCCCCAGAGCTCTCCTGGTGGAAATATAATCAGCGGTGACAGAGTGAAGACTGAGAATAAAGGAGTGAGAGGAGAGATAGAGGAGGAGGGAGAGAAAGAGGAGGAGGGAGGGATACAGGAGTGAGGGAGAGATAGAGGACTGAGGGAGAGATAGAGGAGTGAGCGGAGGAGGGAGAGATAGAGAGAAAGAGAGAGGAGGAGGGATGGATAGAGAGAAAGAGAGAGGAGAATGGAGAGATAGAGGAGGGAGGGAGAGATAGAGGAGGAGGGATGGGTGGAGAGAAAGAGAGAGGAGGAGGGAGAGATATAGGAGGGAGGGGGAGATAGAGGAGGGGGAGAGATAGAAGGAGAGAGAAAGAGATGAGAGAAAGACAGAGAGGGGTGAAGGAGAGATGGAGAGAAAGAAAGAGGAGGAAGGAGAGATGGAGAGAAAGACAGAGAGGAGTGAAGGAGAGATGGAGAGAAAGAAAGAGAGAGGAGGAAGGAGAGAGCGAGAGAAAGAAAGAAAGAGAGAGGAGGAAGGAGAGAGGGAGGAAGGCTGTGGGAGTTTGTTTTCCACCCAGCAATGTGTCCCACTGTCCCACCAGATGCTTTCCCCAGAACAGATGCTGACCTCTGACCTCCAATTTGTAGTCCCCTTGGTAGAATGACTTTGTGTAAGTTTGTTACAATTTCCCCACATACACACAGGTTCCATGTCATTCTTGTCTTGATAACAAAAATCAAGGCGCCCTTCTTTTTTCATAATCTTTTACCGTTACAGAAAGGTTAGGTAGTTATTTTCTGCCGATTCACCATTCATGCCATTGGCTTTTAGCATAATTTGATTTGATTTTATTAGGGATCCCCATTAGCTGGTGCGATAGCAACCAGCTAGTCTTCCTGGGGTCCACACACAAAAAAAACATACAAAAACAATCACTATTGCAAAAACAAAATTATTAAAAGTCAGTACACACAATGCATAATGAAACTACTGTAACAATTAAGATAGCTAAAATGACTACATCTCATGTAGAACAAGCCGCGATACATCGAGTATACTCGATATATCGCCCAGCCCTACCTGGCCACCATCACCAGTAAAGAATCAACAGCGAGCGAGCGATATCAAGGGGTCCCTGATGTAAACAAGACGAAAGTCTTTTTCTGGTCTGCATCCCCTTAACAATTGTTTGTATTGAGCCGTATTGTATTATACCCATTCTGCAATCTGTTAAATAAAGTTTTCATCCATTCATTCTACTAGCGTTAACGTTACTAGTACAATCAATAGCGAGCGATATAACAACATTAACCAGACTGCTATATCAACAATGTTTGTGTCCAGCAAGCTAACGTTAGTCTCCCCATGTGTAACGTTATTAAGCATTAACTTATGTTGGAAATGACAATGATCTATTAATTAATGACGTGATGATTAAAGTATTTCCACTCCATTCCACGATACCAGCGCCTCACCAGCTAACCACACGTAGCCAACAACAACTGCACGCTATGTACACTAGCCGCAATGCTAACTATTATAATGGTAAATCCCAAGGGATCATCCCTATGTTCCCCGGGTCCTATGTTCCCCGGGTCCTATGTTCCCCGCTTGATTGATTAATAGATTGAACATTTTATTAATTTTTATTATTTTATTAATGATTAATGTCCGCCTTGTTTCGAACTGGTTAAGCTTAGGCCCTCTTTCGAACTGGTTAAGGTTAGAGTTTGGAATCAGGGCTGGTGGTCTAAAATGTTCAATCAATCAATCAATCAAAGTGGGGAATAGGGCTGCAACTAATGACTATTTTGGTAGTCGACTAATCTGTCGATTATTTTTTCGATTAGTCGACTAATCGAAAAACAATTATATAAAAAAAAAATATATGTATATATATATAATTTTTTTTTTTTCACTACCTATCTTTGTGAAAGTGGCTTCTCAGCTCTGGTCCAGCTGAATACAGAGCAGAGGAACAGATTGGACATTGAGCATGACCTCAGAGTTGCTTTGAGACTCTTGTCAGGACCAAACAACATCCCCAGTTATCCCATTAGTTCCCCCAAACTTACTGTCGGTCTGTTATGTTAAGCTAAGAAGTCTTCAGCTGGCTGGACCAGAGCTGAGAAGCCACTTTCACAAAGATAGGTAGTGCAAAAATTTAAAAATAAATAAATATATATATATATAATTTTTTTTTTTTAATGACTAATCGACGCAACAATATCTCGTCGACGATTTTTTAATCGTTGCAGCCCTAGTGGGGAACATAGAACATAGGACCCGGGGAACATAGACATGCTCCCAATCCCAATAACATTAGCACGTACAGTAAGCTAACAAAATCAGCAATCTTTTTGTGAGACTAAACTCTCCGCTCTTGGTGGTAGATTGTGTTGATGTTGGTTTTGTTTCATCAACAAATGAGGCAGAACACACAGTGAATGTATCCTTTTTTGTTTATTGCACTTTGTTCTTGCTGCAAACAAATAATGAATGCTCCCCCGTGTAGCGCAATGATAACGTAGTGAGGCGTTCAACCCTTCTGATTGGTTGAAAATAAATGGCCTTCATGTTTGAACTACATCGCCACCTATTGCTTTGGCATTGTACTACATGTATATTTTACAGTTCCGTGAGTACACAGTTATTTTTTTTAAACCACTCGTGTGTACGGAGGAATATTCTTTTTAAAACCTCGGTGTCAAAAATACCCGTGATCGTGTGGACTGGGCCTTAGTCCAAACCAACCAATTTGAGATAAATGGACTAAGGAGGCAGCCCTTGTAGAGACACTAGGAGTGGCAGCTGGAGAGTTAAATGAAGTGGTTGTTTGGTGTGTCCACAAGGACATACTCTCCACATGACAAAGGAGCCAGGCAACACCAGGCAGTCACACACACACGTGTGGTCATTCATCCCTCACACAGAGACAATGACTGGTGGGGGGTGGCTGTGTGTGTGTCCAGGCATGTTTGTTTACTAAGGTTAGACAACCAGACACAACCAGTGTCAGCTGTGATTGTTGGCCAATAGTAGAATGGACGTTTCCGTGACCTGTTTACTGGGAGTGTGCTGCTCAGTACAGTACAGTACAGTGCAAGTGCCAAGTGAGCAACAGAAAAACAGGACTTCTGTTTTAAAGAGCAGTTCAATTTCTTCTTTAATTAACATCGTTGTGTACTTCATTTGTGATTAGTGCTGTTGTGCCATAAGTATAACCGTAGTTGCACAGCAGCCGGCTTTGGTAATCCATGTTGTCGGGCTTAAGTTATGAGCTTGTGTGCCAAAACCACAGTGGTTTGTACCAATTAGCGTCCTTTGAGAAACTACCGTCAGCTACGGGTGGGGTTTTGATGCATTCACGTTCCAAGAATTATTTTGAAAGTGCTGGCCTGGGCCCCGTTCCATGTACCTGGATAACTGAGTTAGCCGGATAACTTTAGCTGGATAACTGGGTTAGCCGGACTTTCCGGTTTCATGTACGTGGATTTTCCAGATCACCATGCTAACAGATCCAAAAGTTTGAGCCTGGTCGAAAGCAGAGTTCAAGTTCAAGTTAGCCGGATCACGCAGAGCCACGCCCCCGCAAAGAAAGTGACAGCTCGTTTCCTGAAACTATTCCCACAGTCTACGATCTGCATTATACCATTCTGAATTACGTTTTTGTGCTCCATTCTTCCAGAGGGGGCTTTTGAAATGTAAAATAGACCCAAAATGCTGATATTAAATTCACTTTGTCCTAAATAATGCACGTTATATATACCGTGGCGACGGTGGCGCTCGCTCGTGCGATGTACACATTATGTGGTTATTTTAATTGTAACTGGGATTAAGATGTCTGATGAGATGCGCTGTTTGACGGATTTGAGAAATTGAATGAGCCGTTGACGTCACATGAATGAATGAGGATAAAGAAATAAAACTTCATTCAAAATAAGGAATATTCTAAACACGGGTCTCTCGTTCATTAATGTATAAACAATGAATTATTCCCATCTGGCACAGTGGCCCAGCGGTAGTGCTCAAGCCTGCCAACCTTGCGACCCGGGTTCAAATCCCGGTGTTTCCAATATGATTTTTTTGAATATAATATTAATGATTATACGCCAAAGTAGCCTGGTTTTAAGTTAAAATATTATAAATCTACATGCATTGAGGATGTCATTCTTTATATAGCTCTCAACGTGCACCAAATTGAATTATTCCTATATTGCAAAAAAAAGGAGACGACTAGGGTCTTGAACCCCGGTCGTCCGTGTGAAAGTCAAAAGAACAACCCGTTAGACCACATTGGAGATAAGTTAAAGATTGACTATACATCAATCAATGGGCAAGAGGGCCGTATCGTAATTCTGTATAACAGTTAACTAATTATTTTCGCTAGCAAGATCTCATTTGATTATTCAATCCAGCAGGCAAGTTTAAAGAAATATAATCTGATTGATTGAGGTAATGAGGGACTTAGAATTAGCCTATAGATAACGCATTTAACTTGTCGGCGAGGCGATTGAGCCGTATTGCAATCTGTCAATAAAGTCTTAAATCAATTAATCAATCAATGCCGTTGAGAATCAGGGTCTCTGCCATCGATACGTGCTGGCTTTTCACCTAAAGCGGCCGCGCGCATTTAGCTTGACTCGCAAGTCTGGCTTGAGTTAACGAGACTGAATCCACCTTTGTGAAACAGGAAAATCCCGGCTTCGAACATCGGGTTAACTGAAGCTGGATAATGGACATCTTGATCGACTTAGTTGAACCATGTACATGAAACAGGGCCCTGGCCCCTTTCCAAACAGTTTCAAAGGACGACTTCTCAGTTGGTTCTGTGTAACGGGCCATCTGCCGGGTCAGGTTACTGTGCCCAGCGGTATCGCACACAAGTTGTGGACGTGAAATGACGGAAAAACACAAAGTAATTTTTTTTCATATTATTACAGTTTGAATGTTTAAGAACATAATTACTATAAAAGCAAACAGTTATAGTATCTCTAATAGTAACAATTCTTTGTTTAAAAAAGGCTGTTTCCGTGTGACTTTGGCAATTGCATGGGGGCGGAATAAAATTTGCATGCAAATCAAGACGAGTGCTTTCGTTGGCGAGAGTTGAAGTTGGGAGAGTAGGAGAGCGACGCCCAACACACATGGCCTCTGGTGATAAACTTTCCATCGGATTTAATGAACGAGGTATTGGACTTTGTTAATCGTGTCAATGACTGCCTCGGATGGTCTGTCAGGTCTGTCTTTATGCGTCTTTATGGGTAAGTTGTTGACTAGTTGTTTATTTAGAATGTTTGTGTGTGGTAGGGCTGTCTTAAATACTTCGAAGCTTCGTTCAATGGCACAAGCTTCGAACATAAAAAAAATCGAAGTAAAAAAAATAATTGAAAAAAAAAAAAAAAAAAAAAAAAAATTGCCTCCAAAATCTTGCGCCTCCATTCCAATTAAACGAAAGTAAGCGGCACCTTCCCGCCTCCATTCCAATTAAACGAAAGTAAGCGGCGCCTCGACTCCACCTCTCTACAACAAGCACGTGGAGATTATTATCTGTGTTGAAAACAACAAGGACATGTGCAGCAGACATGTCGACGAAGAAGCGAAGCAATGCCGTTTGTTATTTAAGACTATGTCGGACAGATTTGTGTTCATTGTGCTGCTTTTTTAAAGTGTCCCGACCCATATAAAAATATGTCTTAATAAAACGTGCTTAATTAAGTCGAATTCTGCCTTTGTCTCTATCAACTACATATAAATATTTATATAATTGTTTGCTTGATAGACGAAGGTTGCAACATAATTATGTAATGTCATGTCGTTGGCTGTGAGAGCAGCCCCACTGCACCCAGGCAGGGCAGCCGAGTGAAATCTTGTTGGCTGCGTCACAGTCATGAAAGGGGCTACTTAATTAATTAATCCAATCCACTTTATTTATAGAGCACATTTAAAAACAACAACGTTTACCAAAGTGCTGTGCAAGTCCCACAACATAAGATAAAAAAATATACAAAAAAGAAAAAAAAGGTATTGATTTCTTAAAATTGTTTTGTATTTCTTCCCCCCGAAGCTTCGAATTAAAATCGAAGCTCGGCCCCGAAGCTTCGATTGCCAAAAAAAGCTTCGAAGGTCAGCCCTGACAGCCCTGTTGGACTGTGAAATGTAGCGTTCAAATAACGTTACTGTCACCTTTTATTTATTTAATGGCATTTAAACGTCATCATAACCTCTTACAATTCCGCAATGATTTAATAAGCTTGGCGCATTGGAACGGAAACCGGGTGAATTAGACGTGAGAAGAAGAAATCGTAGTCCTAAAACAAAGGAGACCCAGGGCTTTCGATTTCCGTCTAGATTTGATAAAACTACACTACCAACAGCGGAAGTCCAACCATATCACATTTTTCTGAAGTTTTTAGTGTTTATATCTCACGGGTCGAACAAACCTAAACGTTATTGCCATACTATACAACGTATATCGTTTTTTTTCTTACCTTTCTGTGAACATAGAAAGAAGAACTAGAAAAAAGTCAGTTTTAACATTCTAAGAGACCAGTCTTGAACACACACACACACACGTTGAACTCAAACTGCCGCTTCATGCGATCAAACGCCATCAGGGTGTCTACAGGGAACGAGGACAAGTGGAGCGTTTGGCAGGCCATCAGGATGCTCAATGACTATGTGACATCAACCCATCCATCCACATGCACACACTCACTTTAAACAAACAACTCACCTTAACACTAACTTTAGACACTTTAATAACACTACATCATATTTATCTATTTTTTTTATCCACTTTTTCTCCTCCTGTTTTTCTGTGTTTTTCTCTCTCTCTCACACACACACACACACACACACACACGCATACGCACACACACACACATACACACACACACACACACACACACACAGACACACACACACAAGATACATGCACCCTGCACTGCACCCTAATAAGATGCAAAAACGGTTTTACAAGATTCAAATTAGCACATCTTCAAACATTCTCAGATTTCAACGTATGACACATCATTTGAAAGCTTGCATTCTGTACTTTTACAATAAAAAAATCTGGAAAATGTGGCCACAATCGCTGGTCAGGGACACATAAGTAGTCGTACATGCCTTATGATCCTCATGATACCATTCAAGGGGAACACCATGTTATTTCCATCTTGGAATCCTCTATCACTATTTGTGAACATGAGGTACTTTATCCCAAAGCGAAGGGTTCACATCGACAGTGGGATTAAGTGTTGATTTGAAGGGTTACTTCAAATCAGAGAGAGAGGGAGAGAGGGAGAGAGAGAGAGAGAGTATTTGCCCAAATTTAATGAAATAATCCTTAATTTTTGCTCTATCATTTGTTCTTGGAGAGTATGAACAATCCGTGGCCCTAGTGGCAAAGTGTGTTAGAATGTTACAATCCCAGACAGAAGAACCAGGAATGAATTCCTATTTCTGCCTTAATTACTTTAGTCTGTTACTAAATATTAGCAGATGCATGACGGAACACATCATTGACATGTTTAGTTTGTTACTAAATGTTAGCAGATGAGTAACGAGGGAACACATAGTTGAAATGTTTTGTGTTCAGAAGTAATCCTTCCTCCCATTATAATCTATGGATAAATTTGTTTTATTGTGTCCTTTGATTGTTGATATTCACAGATTATTATTTATTTACTGATAATGATTTGTCAATGTTTACTGTGTTTATTGTATTGCTTTGGCAACGTAGGTATTTTTTTCCTGCCATGCCAATAAAGCAATTTTGAATTTGAATTTGAGAGAGAGAGAGAGAGAGAGAGAGAGAGAGAGAGAGAGAGAGAGAGAGAGAGAGAGAGAGAGAGAGAGAGAGATTGATTGATTGATTGATTGAAAACTTTATTAACAGATTGCAGAATGGGTACAGTACAGTACGGCTCAATACATACAATTGTTAAGGGGATGCAGACCAGAGAAACACTTTTGTCTTGTTTACATCAGGGTCCCCCATTTTCAATTCATCAGGACATATATGACATACATGACATACAGATAGACAGTACTGCTACATCTATACATTTATGACATACCAGATTTGCAAATACAGTACTGTTTGTTATACAAAACGAGTCCAGAAAAGGGAGTATATACATTTGACGTAAAAACTGTACATTGGAGGAGGTTGGGTGGGGTTGGGTGGGTAGGAGGGGTTGGGGGGGGGGGGGGGGGGGGGGGGGGGAACACTGTACAACTGTACAAGCAAAACTGTACATTGGAATATTGACAACCATACTAGGTAATTTACTGTACATTGGGAGGGGGTTGGGTTAGGACATTTTACAGGGGCCAGTTTCGAATTGCAGTCTCCCGTAGGTCTTCTTTGAGAGTGTTTTTGAAAGTGGGTAGTGATTCACATTCCTTTACAGCTTTGGGTAGGGTGTTCCACATTGATGTGGCATAATTGCGAAACGTGTTTAGTCCCATTGTTTGAGCCGAATCTGGGTTTAACATGATTTGTGGAGCTCCCTCTGGTGTTGTGGTATTCACTGACCTTTGGGAAGTATTTTGACATGTACATGGGTACCTTGGTCGTGTAGTGTATCTTGTAGACCAGGCCCATTGCAAGTTGCTGTACTCTGTCGTTTACTCTGAGAGAGAGAGAGAGAGAGAGAGAGAGAGAGAGAGAGAGAGAGAGAGAGAGAGAGAGAGAGAGAGAGAGAGAGAGAGAGAGAGAGAGAGAGAGAAGAGAGAGAGAGAGAGAGAGAGAGAGAGAGAGAGAGAGAGAGAGAGAGAGAGATCATCTTGTATCCATTCAGCACCTTGGAGAGGGCAGTGTCACTTACTCCCATTAGACCTCAGATGAGCTAAAGCTCCTGTTCCTGGAAGAGCCTCACTGTACTGAGGTAACACTTGTGTCTGGGAACTTGGGAACGACATGCAAGACTTGTCTTGTACCTACAGCACCAAGGTGTTACTATTATGTGTTACTGACCTGAGAGGTTAAACAGAAGTGTTTTAGAGTGGGTACTGTTGTTGAGGTTAAACACATGTTTTAGAGTTGGTACTGTTGTTGAGGTTAAACAGAAGTGTTTTAGAGTGGGTACTGTTGTTGAGGTTAAACAGACTACAGACGTGTTTTAGAGTGGGTACTGTTGTTGAGAGGTTAAACAGACTACAGACGTGTTTTAGAGTGGGTACTGTTGTTGAGGTTAAACAGAAGTGTTTTAGAGTGGGTACTGTTGTTGAGGTTAAACAGAAGTGTTTTAGAGTGGGTACTGTTGTTGAGGTTAAACAGAAGTGTTTTAGAGTGGGTACTGTTGTTGAGGTTAAACAGAAGTGTTTTAGAGTGGGTACTGTTGTTGAGAGGTTAAACATAAGTGTTTTAGAGTGGGTACTGTTGAGAGGTTAAACAGAAGTGTTTTAGAGTGGGTACTGTTGTTGAGAGGTTAAACAGACGTGTTTTAGAGTGGGTACTGTTGTTGAGAGGTTAAACAGAAGTGTTTTAGAGTGGGTACTGTTGTTGAGAGGTTAAACAGAAGTGTTTTAGAGTGGGTACTGTTGTTGAGAGGTTAAACAGAAGTGTTTTAGAGTGGGTACTGTTGTTGAGAGGTTAAACAGAAGTGTTTTAGAGTGGGTACTGTTGTTGAGAGGTTAAACAGAAGTGTTTTAGAGTGGGTACTGTTGTTGAGAGATTAACAACTTGTTATATTTCGTACTAGCTCCGCGCTCTGCTCTATGGGATATTCCCCTGTCACCTATTGTGACCTTGAAAGTTTCCACTACAATGCACCTACACGTGTCCGGCCACGCCCACTTCCGCCCATGCATTTAAGCGAGGGGTGTGACCGTACTTCCGCTCTTCCCTTATCTTTCACTTCTCGGAAGTGCATTGCTACAGGCACACGTCAGAAGGATTGTTAGTTAGGTATTTAAATTAGTTTTGTGTGTTGCCGTTTTTTCCTTTTTTGGTTAATATGACATCACCACCGGGACCTGGGAACTATCGTTCTGGGCTCCAGTTGGCTAGTCCGACGGTCTCTTTGGTGGGTGACGATTTGCGGCACAAGCTCTCTGCTTCTGCTCACTCCCGTCACTCGGCGGTGAGCAGCGGGGGCGGGTGGTCTGGTGTAGGGCTGGGCGATATATCGAGTATACTCGATGTATCGTGGCTTGTTCTACGTGAGATGTAGTCAATTTCTATATCGTGAACATCGAGTATTAGCCGGCAGTTAGCCGCCGCGGCTAAAATCAAACGATCAACACGGACCGACTTGCTTTAGTGCAGCGTTTTCCTCTCATTTCATTATATACACAGACCAGCGCGGACCTTCAATGACGAGCAATTGTCATTTCATTAGACACATACCAGCTCAGACCTTCAATGACATGCAATTGAATTGAATTGACCAACTGGCTAACGTTAGCCATATAGCTAACGCTAAACTATCTAACTAACATGACTCCCCAATACCAGTTCCATTAGTGAGGAAATGGGGGGGGGGGGTATATGTGACAGTGTCTGGCAACATACTGTTTGTGTTTTATTTAATTTTATAAAAAAAAATTGTGTTTGTGATTTGTCTTGATGTGTGTTTGTGAAACTATAAAAACTGAAAATAAAAGAATAGGATTTGCACGCTACCGTTCTCAGGTCTTACGAGCCTACATGCTGTTGATATCAGCACTCGGTCTTACGGGACCGGTATCAGCGGCTGGCCGGGCGTGTTCTCAAATGTTATTTGAAACAGCCTTGTTAGGGCCGGTGTGCCCTGGTCTGTCCAACGGCATAAACAGCGTTTTTTATGCGGCCGGCCGGGAAGGTTTTTTTCCCGGGGGGAAATGACAGGGTAGATCAAGCATCAACAGGGGGGTTTCACGCCCGTTAGGTGGGCCACCGGGAGCTGTGCGTTCGCGTACATGCAGACCCTCTTGGTGGAGCCTCCTGTGGTGTTTTTTGATCGAAACGTGTACCTATCCCCCTCTCCTTTGGAGAGGTGCGGCAGCGTGAAAGGGCACGGGACTCATCCTGGTCGCGCCGGACCGGATCAGTTAAACCCGGTGCCCGCCGGGTCACAGATATGTTCTGTTAACCCGAAGGGCCCTGAGCTTTTCCGGGGGGGAAATGCCACGGCGGGCCGGACGCCACAGGGGCTGATGTCATGAATGTTGTGTGTCATAAAGTGCCACTACGAGTTGAAAATGGGGGACCCCGATGTAAACAAGACAAACGTCTTCATCTGATCTGCATCCCCTTAACACATTGGGCGCCGGGCATTGTGCCCATCATTATACCCAGTCTGCCAGCGCTGTAAGCCTATGGAGATGTTTACCTTCTTTGCAGGGCTATAACTTTTTTAATATTATAGCTATATCTGCATTTCTATGGCCCATTCAACATCGATTATCTATCGTTCCGGATGTGGGAATGTTATATTTTTTCATTCATACATTGTTGTGTTAATTCCGTCTAGAATATAAGTATGTTTTTAAGCTTTTCTGCTGTAATTCCAAAAACGCTAGTTATAGGCCCTGACGCATATGATAGATTATCGATTGGCGTTTCTTTCCTATACACGCTATATTAAAAAATTCAAATGTATATGATCGGTATACATTATGCTTCATCATGCGTGAAGGAAAGGGGGGGGGGTCGTTTATAATTCCTTGATCGTCAGTAACGGCTTTATTTAGTATGGGTTGATATATTGATCAGACTGATTGCAAACAAGGAAATGGACAATCGGGCTGAAAATAACGTTAGTGTCCTCTTACCGTTCGCCGATGAGACTGGAGGAAAAAGATCCCAATTATTTGACGTCGATCTCCTAGATCCATTTCCGGTTTGTATGGCGCAATAAACGCCGAAATCATATCGATTATTGCGTTTCGAAAGCGATCCAAATGCACTCAAGTGTTTGTCTGGACCCACGTAACAAGATATTACTGCCGGAGGAATTTCCTCGATGCACCGATCGCCACTTCCGGTTTAGCGTGAGTGTAACTTGCCCGACCATCCACCAGGTGGCGGTATTGAGGCGTTGCAATCTCAGACAGGGTGCCGCTGCAGTCCGGGGGGAGGCTGGATGAATTATGAATGCCATGGCGAAAAAATGAAATATTGATCCCAAAAACAATTTACGCCGTCGTTGGCGTTCAACGCATGGCGGGCAATAACGACTTACGCCGTTTATGGCGCACAATGTGTTAACAGTAGTGTGTATTGAGCTGTAATGTATTGTACCTTCTCTGCACACTGTTAGATAAAGTTTTATTTCTCTCATTCATTTCACGTCGGGGTGCTGTTTATTAGCAGTCAGCCCCTTTAAGCGCTCCTGTGTAGTTCCAGGTCCTCCAGGCACAGGTCAGGCCTTGCTCTTGTTACCTGTCGACCTGGGTTAACCCTTTTTTAAACCTGAAACGCCTTAACTGCATTATATAGCCTGTATATACGCGCAGTTGTGTTTCCCGGTTTTTAATGGGTTAAGGGAGCAACCTTTTCTGTTGGGGTGGTTGTCTCCCCTGTATGCCGATAGCGGAGTCAACTCTCTGGCGGATTGTGTCAAACTCTTTCTCTGAACCCCGACCCCCCGCGGGATTAATATACTGGCGGGGTCAGGGTTTGTGGCGAGGTCGGTTTACTGGCGGAGTCGGGGTCCGTAACCCCGATCCCGTGAGGTTCGTGACCCCACGAGGTTATGTGTTCACGTACGTTCCCTGGTAGCGAGCGGGGCGCACGGTCAGGTAGTCGCGGGCCCTTCTGTCCCGCGGTCTGCTCACACTGTGCGTTTGTTGGGTGCTGTCCCCCCCCCCCCCCCCCCCCCCCCCACCCCTCACTAGTTTTTGTTGTTGTTGAGGTTAAACAGAAGTGTTTTAGAGTGGGTACTGTTTGTAAGAGCCAAAGCTATATATATTTAGGTTATTGTATTTAATATTGATTGGATTTAGATAAAGTCATTGAACCGTCGTACTTGTCATAATAGTGCAATCTAGAACATAGAACCTTCTAGAACGTTTGTGGTGATGTCGTAATATAACTTTCTAGAATGTTCTAGAACCACAGTATGACGTCATGATAGAAGTTATGGAATCTTCGTGATGTCACCGTATGATGTCATAACCGAACATTCTAGAACATTTGGGTCTCTATATAAGCGGGCGTTTCCTCGGGATCGGTAAGGGACAAAGAATATCCGATGGCAGCTCAGTATTTGTGACAGAGTTGCTTGCCATCCTCTGGGCATTGTGGTGGGTGGAGGAAGTGGGACCAAGCCAGGTGATTATATGCTCTGACTCGGCTGCTGCACTGATGGCTCTGAGTGCAGGTGGGTCTAAAGCTCGCCCTGATCTCATTCAGGAAATAATGTTGGTTTTATATAGGATTGCGAAGGCAGGCTGGTCAGTGGAGTTTTGTTGGGTCCCGGGACACGCTGGGATTGCGGGGAATGAGATGGCTGACTCCCTTGCCAAACAGAGCCTGGGAAGGGAGGAAGAGATAGGTATTTCAATGGGAAGAGTAGAACTCAGAGATAAGATAAAGAAAGGAGTTGAGGCTGAGTGGCAGGATGAGTGGGAAAGGGGGACCAAGGGAAGGCACTATTTCTCTCTGCAGCCTCGGGTCAAGATCAAGGTGGAGGGATATGGGTCAAGGAGTGATAGGGTGAAGATGTGTAGACTGAGGCTGGGGCACTGTGGGTTGAACAGTAGCTTGTTCATTGTGGGCAAACATCCAGATGGGGTGTGTGAATGTGGAGAGACTGAAACTGTCGGGCATGTCTTCCTAGAATGTGAAAGGTATAGGAAAGAGAGGGAAATCTTTTATAAAAGTCTGGTAGAGCTGGGAGTATCTTCCTTCTCTCTTAAATCATTCTTTGGCATGGATAATGAGAACCACCAGTTGATCACAGAGGCAGTGCTGACATTTCTGCATGCGTCAGAGTTGTACCAGAGGATATAGCGTTAGTGTATGTATTAGTATTGGACAGGCAAGAGGAGCAGAGAAGAAGGAGAAAGTGTGAGTTGAAGAGGCCTAAAGATGGAACACCACTAGTGTAGTATAAGAAATCCCGCGGAGGGGGGCTCAGACAGGAAGTAGCAGCAGTAGCTGCACTCCAATGGACAATGTAGGTGATGACGGGGTCCAGTAGAAGAAGAAAAGAAGGAGAAGAAGGAGAAGAAGAAGAGCCCATAAAAAGAATTGCGGAGGGCAGTAATACGCCTCGATGCGTCTACTCTGCCGGAAATTCAAATAAGAAGAAGAAGAAGAACGGCAGTTTTGCATCTTCGACCAGACTGAACAGGACCGAACGGATGGACATGTGTCGAGTCTGCGGTAATTTTGGAGACTGGGAAAATACAGTTTTCTTACCTTGTAGTAGTAGGCCTACTTGTAGCTTGTATTAGTACTTGTAGCTAGTAGGAGCCACTTGTAGTAGTATTTGTAGTAGTGACAGGAATATTTAGGAAAGTAGATTTAGGACCACTTCTGTAAAGAAAGACTTCGCAAATAAACCATTTGGATATCTTTGCTTTGCACTGGAGCGGCTGTGGACATTACTTTTCTTTATCAACGAACGTACTACTCACAAGTAAGTAATTTAACCAGTGGAGTGGATCGTCGGCCCTCACACTGTTGTTGAGGTTAAACAGATGTGTTTTAAAGTGCGTACTGTTATCGAGGTTAAACAGAAGTGTTTTAGAGTGGGTACTGATGTTATTGAGGTTAAACAGAAACCAGTGTTTTCATTTCATTTCAAGTCTTTATTTAAACAGAAAAAAGCAAAAAAAATGCATATAATAATAAGAACTTTATTTAGCAACTTTCATACATGGTTTGCAGCTCAAAGTGCTTCACAGCAAATAGCATACAATTAACATAGCGCTGCTGTCGGGACAAAACCTCATAACTCCATTTTTAAATTTTTTTTTTGTTGGGTTTTTGGAGTTATGAGGTTTTGTCCCGACAGCAGCGATAGGCATAAAATTAGCATACAGTTGACAGAATAAAAGCAATGCATAAAGTGCAGACATAATAATAGGTATAAAATACAATAAAAGTAGTGCACTCTAGAAAGTGCAGACATAAGAATAGGCATAAAATAAGTACAATAAGTACAGTGTTGCTTGAAGCCATGTGAGCAACACTGTACTTGTAAAATAAGTACAATAAGTACAGTGTTGCTCGAAGGCATGTGAACCCCCCCCGGAACAGCCAGTCCCCCAAACACCCCACACATCAATCCCCACCACATCCACATCCAAGACCCCCCCCCCGATAAAGCACATCATGACTGAATGAAACCACAGCCCGTGCGCCACTCAAACGAGTCACACCGCCATGCAAGGCGACGGGAGTGCCACCCCTGCCAAGCTTAACACTTTCAGCGCCAGGGGTCGCTGATTAACTTACCATTGAAATGCCATCGCCTTTTAACATGGGGATACGTGGCTGTGTTTGCAGGCCTAAAGCTATATTATATATTATAGCTATGGATCTAATAATATAGTCAGGGGTCCTTGCGCTCAACGTCCGGCTAGTTAACCCGACTTTAGTCGGGTCCGGCGCCCAATGTGTTAAGGACTGTTGGGAGTTTCTTCTTCTTTATTATTATTTGTCATACAGAAATACAGAATACTTTGCATGAAATGCTTCCTTCTGTTGCTCCTGAGAGTGTGCTAGTGTGCAATTCCCTTATCAATATAAATATAAAGTGTAAAAGTGTACAGTGTGGTAAAGTGGGTGCTACAGTGTGTTGTTTATTTAAAGTGAGTGTGTGTGTGTGCTGTGGGTGTGTTGATGGCCTGTTATTGTTCATTGTTCAATCATTGTTCATTGAGCATCCTGATGGCCTGGGGATAGAAGCTCCTTCTGAGTCTCTCTGTGCTTGCCATGAGACTCCGGTATCGCTTGCCTGACCGCAGCAGTTCAAAGAGGCAATTGTTTTTGTGGCTGGAGTCTTTGATTATTCTCTTGGCCTTGCCCATGCACCGCTTGTTGTAAATGCCTTGTAGGGTGGGAATTGTGCGTTCGGCTGAACGGGCCACTCTCTGTAGTCTGCTGCGGTCTTGTGCAGTGCTATTCCCAAACCAGGAGGTGATATTGCCAGTCGGGATGCTCTCTATTGTGCATGAGTAGAAGTTCTTGAGGATCTTCTGACTCACGTTGAACTTCCTTAAGTGCCTAAGGAAGTAGAGGCTTTGTCGTGCCTTCTTGATAACACTGTCAGTGCCAATGTGTGTGGTCCATGTCAAGTCCTCGGATATGTGGGCTCTTGTGGGAGGTACTTAAAACTGTTCACTCTCTCAACCGGTGCCCCGTCGATGCTGAGGGGGCTGTAGTCCCTGACCCCCGACCTCCTAAAGTCCACAATCATCTCCTTTGTTTTGCTGACGTTCAGGGAGAGGCTGTTCTCTTGACACCATCCCGCTAGAACCTTGACCTCCTCCAGGTAGGCCCTCTCGTCGTTTGCAGAGATCAGGCCCACCACTACTGTGTCGTCAGCAAATTTGATGATTGTGTTGTTGTTCCGCTGTGCCACACAGTCATGTGTGTACAGGGAGTAGAGGAGGGGACTCAGAACACAGCCCTGGGGGGCCCCTATGTTGAGAGTGATGGATGAGGAAGTGCAGTTGCCTGCTCTCACCACCTGGGGTCTGCCATGACCTAGGGGCATCATAGCAAAATGCAGATTGACCCTGTTCCGAGCAAACTCGAGGGACTTTAAGGACCAGCCAGTCACTAAAACAGGTTCCATAGGTTCCAGAATTCCATTCCAATATCCAATAATGAAGTATAAGGGCCCGCGTCCACCAATCTCACAAAAACACTTGCAGTGCGCCGGCAGTGCTGGCATGAAGCGCATCTTGTAGATGACAGAAAGAAATCTACAGCCATCCTTTTATCGTTTTTTCCTGCCGCGGTTTTGCACATATTATAGCATATTTTAATAACTTTATTGTATATTAATTATATATATAGTTATTGCCTGACACCACAGTTCGCCCTTTGCTTTTTATTAGCTTTTTAGTAGTGTATTCGTGTAGTTATTATTATTAGTGTATTTGTGTTTTGTCGCGAATCTCAATGGCCCGTCTACTGTGGGAGACAGGCAGGCAGCTCCGGTGTCAGGTTACAAACAGAGTGGTAGATATGAACGGCTGTGATTGGTTGTCTGAAAATGAGCTCAGCGCATCGCTCTGAAAGTTCAGAAAGTTTCAACTTTCGGCCGCACAAAAAAGCTGAAAAAAGAAGCCGACTGCAGCGCATTTCCTATAGGCGGCACATGCGGCCGCATACGCTCTCTCCCCATTGGGATACATTGAAAAAAGACGTGTGCGGTCATAAATATGAGGCAGGTGGATCCGCGCCCTAAGGAGGTAGCTTACCAATAAGGGCCTTACAAATGTGCAAATACCAGTGTTTGTTGAGCCTCACCATCAGTGAGGACCAACCAACCTTCTCATAAAGGACACAGTGATGAGTGTCGTATCTATCTGTGTTGAATCTGAGAGAGTGATATACAGGGATTTAAGGGTTGAGGCCACAGCATGCCTATAAATCACATCACCATAGTCCAAGACGGATAAGAATAAGAAGGTTAAACAGGAGTGTTTTAGAGTGGGTACTTTTGTTGTTGTTGTTGTTGTTATGGTTAACAATTTGGATGCCACGCCATGTTTTCCTTTTTACCCCCTTGATGCCCAAACCCACTCCAATGTTAACTTAATATCGCCTAATCTATGTTTTAAATTATGGCTATGTGTCTAATCTGCCCGTTGCTTATCAAAGACTCATTTTCCAGTCAACATTGTCAAGGCAGATTGTTTTTTTATCGCTTCATTTCCGTTTGATAGCATTTTGAAAATCACTCGTTTTCGCGGAAAAAACAACCCTATGATGATAATCGTCTTTTACTGGAATATTCCAGAACGTTGTCATTTGTCTGCCTATTTATGAATCGTTTTCAAATAAACGCTAGATGATCGATAGTATATGTGTGCGCGCGCTGATAATCGCTGCTCTTATTTCCTGATGGCTTTTACAGTGAAACAGCAATATCACATATAGTGGAAACGCTTATATCTCCGTGAAAACGAGTCTGATTATCCTAAGACTGATAACATAGATTCCTGACCTGACATCACATGGTATCCAAATGGTTTATTCCAATTTCCGATCGCCATTAGAAAAAATCGATAATTGTATTGTTGATCCATCGTGTGTACAGTATAACACATATTCGCCGTGGCACCAAGGTTCCAGAATGAACTCTGATAGACCCCGGTTACATCAGTGAGAAGTAAAATGTGGAGTCAGAAATCCGTTCTCCCATTCACTTTCATTGAGTCCACTCCAAAAGGGTGATTTACCATCTGGGAGACGATAGGGGGCGCTTTTTTCACATCTGAGCGCCGGCGGTGCCTGGATATCCAACGGTAGGCTCGCTTGATGCAATATGATTTCAGAACGCTAATAAAAAAAAAAAGAAAACAAGAAATCTCGTGATGGGCATTCAGCGGTCGGGGGGTAAACCCGAGAAATCTCGGGTGTGGCATCCAAAGTGTTAAAGATAAGTGTTTTAGAGTGGGTACTGTTGTTGTTGTTGTTGTTGCTGTTATGGTTAAACAGAAGTGTTTTAGAGTGGGTACTGTTAGTGTTTAAACACAAGGTGCTTTTGTGCAGAATCACTTTGCCTTTGTTGACTGAGTTCATCTAAAACAAGACTGGAGACTTCAGGGTGACGATGAATGAACAAAAGCTTCCAGTGCTGAGTACCTGATGCTATCTCTGTAATTCTGAGAAGACTGATTCAGTACTGGCTAAACCGGGGCCCTGTGGCCACATTTGGCCAAACACAACATTCCGTTTGGCCTTCTGAGGGGTTCCAACGGTTGTTGATATATTCCGTTTGCTTATGATTTTGACGCATTTTTATAATTTGAAGTGCAATCTTTACCTTGCGTGTTTCAAGTCATGTTGTTAATACACCAATTTAACACCTAAGAAACTGTTACATATCATCAGGGCTGTGAGTTCTCCCTTAGAATAGCATTTGACTATGAATAGGCTGAAACAAGGCAAATTGAAATATGAATGATATTATTAACACTTTGAGCGTCACGCCTGGTTTTCCTTTTTACCGGCTGAATGCCACCATCGGCGCCAATGTTAACGTTAATATCGCCTAATCTATGTTTTAAATTATGGCTATGTGTCTAATCTGCCCATCGCATTATCAAAGACTATTTTCCAGTCAGTGCTGTCAAGGCAGATTGTTTTTTTATCGCGTCGTTTCCGTTTCAGAGCAGTTAGAAAAGCCCCCGTTTTGATATAAAAAACAGCTCATTCTGGAGCATTCTATGAAAATCGTCTTTTAGTGGAATATTCCACAACGTTGATATCCGTCTGCCTTTTTATGAATCGTTTTCAAATAAACGCTAGATGATCAATATTATACTTGCACGCAAGCACATTACGGCCGCGCACGGATAATCGCCTCGTTGATTTCCTCTCGGACTTTTACAGTGAAACCGAAAGAAGACATTTCACAAAACAGCTTATAACTTCATCAAACTTACTCTGATTATCCTACCACTGATAACATAGAGTCCTTACCTAACATCAGATGGTATCCAACTGGTATATTCCAATTCCTGATCACCATTTGAAAAAATCGATACGTGTATGGATCCAACGCGATACTGTAGAACTCCATGATCAGCGGGGATCTGAGGTTCCAGAATGAACTGTGGTAACCCCGGCTGGATCAGTGAACTGGAAAATGTGGAGTACCGGATTTTTTTCCCCATTCATTTTCATTGAGTCCATTCCAAAATCACTTATGTCATCTGGGAGACGACAGGGGGCGCTTTTTTCCACAGTGATCGCCGGCGCCGCTCGGCTATACTCGGGTAGGCTCGCTATACTCGGGTAGGCTCGGGTGATGCAATAATTTTTCAGATCGCTAAAAAAAATTAAAAATAAAAATCCGAGAAATCTCGTGAGTGGCTTTCAACGTCACTATTAAAAACCCGAGATATCTCGTGAGTGGCACTCAAAGTGTTAATCACATATCACCACATCAAAGCAGGTGTAGAATGTGCATAGTTAACAAGTTCAATGTTGTGTAATTCAATGTGCCTGTAATACAAGTTGTTGGCTTGTATTACAGGCACATTTTTCTAAAATCATGAGAAGAACCAGTGATTCATTTTCAGTTCACCTCATATCAATAATGTATTTTCTATTTGTATTTACATATTTTTTTAATTCAAATTAAATGAGAGTATTGAAATTGGTTCCGACAGCCCTATTATGAACTTGTTATATTTGTTCTACATTAATTAACACTCAACAGTGTTCTACATTAATCCACACTCATTTCAGCGTTCATAAATGGCTTTTGTTCCCTGATCTGGAGATTTCTGTTGCAGAATGTAAGGTGATATCCGTATCAGGCCAAGTTCAGAGCTGCTTAAATTAATACCTGTGCTTTCTCTATTTTCACTCGGTAATAATAACAGAAAATTGTTGTTTTATTTGTTGATAAACCATTACATGAAGCAATACCCCTGCTGCACGCACCAGAGGAAGATGTCACTATAACTATGAGTCTATTTCTGGTGCACTCTGTCCCGCAGGCAATAGCTTTTGTTTCTGTCTTACTGCATTATGGGGAAGCAGAATAGACTTTTACCTCCCTGGAAAGAACATCATTATCAATATTTGATGAGTACTGCTTCGGCCTAGGGGACTGGAGTTGAGTTAAAACACATAGCCTCAAACAAGTGACCACAGGATATGTACAGGCTATATGCACTGGAAATAGGAGGAAGTCATATGGTAGGATGTCACTTTAAAATGGAAAGAGTACTGGTGGTGGTGGTGCCTATTTTATACCACTCTATCACCAACTGATAACACAATATTGATTCAGCCTATAAACCATCCCCATGAATGCTTTTACTTTACATTTGCTGTTCTTAGCTGTTCTAAACAGTGGTGTCTGGTAGGACATTCCCGGGGAAATCATCAGGCACACAGGACGTTTGTTTGTTCCAGCAGCAACAGCAGTTTATTTGGAATGAATAGAGTAACTCAGTAGTTAGCATGAATTTTCAAGATGGAAAGCAAGTCAATACAGTGCAAAACTACACCAGCAATAATCGCTTATAGGGAAAGGTCTGACCGATCGTATGTTACTCCTCTGCGTTGTATTACATTTCGATGCCCCGAGGGAGTTTCTAACCCGGGTTGGCCGCACCGCACCGCATAGTCCGCTATACCAAGAGGTGAATTCACTTCTTGGTAACGTGTCTATGTGTCTTTTAAGGGGAAGTGAGTTTAACTCGCAGTACTGTTTACTGCCACAGTCACTTCACAACACACGTCCATCGTGACTGTGGATATTACTCACGGACCTCCGTTACATAGGCATACATTTTAAAATATTCAGATAGTTGTTATTCTATTGTTTTATGCGAATCAAAAAATATATTTTCTCTTGTTTTACCGGCACCTACAATGTGTAGTGTATTGAGAGGGGACCCTATAAACTGATGGGTCGTTTCACTAAGTTCACACATTTCAAGCATCAGTGATTACTGTAATGCTTTTGTTCCCGAAATATGCAAGTTCCATCTGCTAATTAGCTGTTAGCAATGACAGTAGCCAGCTAGCTGGGGGTTGATTAGTAATCGACTAGTTCCCAGTATTCAATAGTAATGTTGTGAGTTGCCCTTCCCTTATCGCTTATCACCAATATATGTCACCATAACAAACACAAATTTGGATATTAAATTACCACTTTAACCAACAGCACAGTAAAAGAGCCAAAACCTTTTACTTCCGTTGTTGTTTAAGCTTTGTACATTATAATTCCAAGTCAGTCTACTGAACATGGCAAATAAAGTAAACTTGAACTTGAACTTGAATTGAAGACATGCCTATAAAAATTACAAAACAATATTTTGTGATGCAGAAATTAGGGATGCTCGATATTGGCTTTTTTACCGATACCGATATACCGATATTGTCCAACTCTTAATTTCCGATACCGATATCAACCGATATCACATTTTAATGTCGATATCGGCCGATAATATCGGTAGGCCGGTAATATCGGACATCATTTCTATAGAAATGTAAAAAAATTAAAATTAAAATAATTTTTTTTTAAACCGATACCGATATTTTCCGATATCACATTTTAATGCCGATATCGGCCGATAATATCAGTAGGCCGATAATATCGGACATCCCTAGCAGAAATAAATCTATTTAACAACAATCAAGGTGAAAATCTTTGGCTTTTTTACTATTTACATAAATAATGTGACATACAATACTTATGTATGTATCACAGTACTCGCTATGTCATGATATTGGCATTATTGATTCCCACACCTAGGAAAGAGCATAGAGTTTGACTCTTATTATTAGGCCGTACGGTGAAGGCTGAGAAGTGGCTAGAAAACGATTCTCGTTCCCACCTTGGCGGACTACACAATTTTCACTCTGGCCTAAAGATCTATTGGTGTAGATTTAGGAATAAAAATGTCTCCATTTACAATCCTGCCCGTTTTGCGCAATCATAATTTGAATCAATCAATCAATTGGTCAATTGGTGTGAGTTTGGTCACGTATCTTGCGCTCGACCAATAGCAGCTCTCTTTGTTGCGAGGATACGGCCGTCAGGCGACAACAAATGACATCCACAGAGTAACGTTTCAGACGAAAATGGACAGAAAACACCCTCTAAAGTTCGCAAAAAGGTTTCTAAACAATGTTATATGCATCTCACGTCCGTTCAGAAAGAACGTGTACAAGATTTTACACAGACACGGTGGGATAGATATAGAAACTGCGTCGAACGGTGGCTTAACCTACCAGGCCAGAATCATACCATTGCTGAGACATACACACATGGTTTAGAGATCGATTTGTGTCATACATGTCATGATATATATCTGTATCTGTATGTCGTGTATGTCATAAATGTCTTGATGAATTTAAAATGGGGGACCCTGATGTAAACAAGACGAAAGTCTTTCTCTGGTCTGCATCCCCTTAACAATTGTGTGTATTGAGCTGTACTATATTGTACCAATTCTGCAATCTGTTCATCCGTTCGCGAGGAAAGATCTAGTCCCGACTCTAAAATTATGATTGTGCTAAACGGGCAGGATTGTAAATGGAGAACTTTTTATTCCTAAATCTACACCAATATCTTTCACCCAGAGTGAACATTTAGTAGTCCGCCGAGGTGGGAACGGAACGAAACGATACAGCCTTCACCTTACGGACTATATTCATTAAAACCTCTTCCGCCCATGCGGTC